>NW_007037784.1:829117-1059375 GCF_000164805.1 Carlito syrichta
GTCCCTGCTTTGTGGGACTACAAAGAGCTTATCAAGGGAGAGAAATGAGCATTTATCAGGAGATAAGAAGGACTCAAACAAGCCAATGCCTTGGTGACAGGAAAGTCCATAGGAGAGGCACCTACTCGAGTTTAGGATTCAGGGAATGCCTCCTGGAGGTGCAGATGGCAAGGCTGCCTGCTTGCTGTGTCCTTAAGAGGTGAAAAGAGAGTGCGAGCTCTGCAGTGTCTCTTCTTATAAGGACACTAATCCTATGGTATAATTAAGGTTAAATGATGGCCTCACACTGTGGGTTTGGGCTTCAACATAAGAATTTTTGGTTAAGCATAATTTTTTTTTTTTTTTTTTTGAGTCTGGGTGTCACACATGCCCAGTCTAGAATGCAGCAGCATGATCACGGCTCATAGCAGCTTCAACCTCCTGGGTTCAAGCAATCCTTTTGCCTCAGTCTCCAGAGTAACTGAGACTACACACTACCATGCCTGCTAATTTTTTGATTTTTTTATAAAGACGAGGACTTGCTATGTTGCATAGGTTGGTCTTGAACTCCTGGGCTCAAGTGATTCTCCTGCCTTGGTCTTCCAAAGTGCCAAGATTACTGGTGTGAGCCACCATGCCTGGCCTTGTTAACCATATTCTTTATCATTGTTATTCTAATATTTTATCAACTGTCTATGCCATATTTATTTCACCTTTTTTCTATTTTGGGACATTTAGGTTATTTTCCGGATCTTAAAAGAATAATCTAAAGAATAGTAATATGCATATTTTCGTGTCTTTAACTATTTGCTTCTTTTGGATGAATGACTGAAGCTAATTCTAGAGAGCCTTGCTATCATGTTAAAGAATGTGAACATTTTATAGTTCCTAAAATGTATCAGCAGTTGCCTTCCCAGAAGCTCTTATTTATTTACATGCCATGAGCACTGGAAGAATGTGGCTCCATAATGCTATGGATTATGATTGTCTTTAATTTTAGTTAATTCATTTATATAAATGTATTACTCATTTTATTCTATTCATTTGATAATGAGCAGGATTGAAAAATTTCAGCCTGCTTCTCTACACATAAAAATATCTTCATTAATATTAAATATTATATTTATTTTTATTTCTTGCTACTATAGAGATATAACATTATTTCTCATTTATGCTTATTTCCGTTTTTCTATAACCAGCAAGGTTAACCCCAGGGTGGTAGTGGGTTTGATAATCATTGGGGTAACATTTGCTATTCATTTTTAAGGTTGTACAAGGGAGACCAAAAGCAATCTGGAATTATTTTGGGGAGGATAGACCCCTTAGAGGTAAGTGTTCCTGCTAGGTAAGTGCTCTAGGAACACTTACCCTTGTAGGTAAGTGTTCCTGCTAGGTAAATGTTCTAGGAATCCATCGACATCAGTGTACCAGCTAGTGTTGTTGTGAGAGGCTGCTTTCGGCTTCAGTGAATCCTTTTGGAGATTCTTTCAATGCATTTGCCATTTCAGGGGTGATTTATGAGCACACCCGCCCACACTATGCTGAGTGTTCAGCAGGTTTTGACTAAAAATGACATGACCTCCATGCCACACCCTCCCTATTCACTCGATCTTGCCACAGGTGACTTTTTTTGTTGTTTTCCCGATGGAAAAAAAAAAAATCCTCAAACGGAAACACTTTGCCCATGTGGAAGAGGTGAAAAAAAAAGCGGCAGAAGCACTAAAAGGCACCAACATTGATGAGTTGAAAAACTGTTTAGAGCAGTGAAAAAAGCATCTTGATAGGAGTATTGTATCAAACGGAGAGTACTTTGAAGGGGACTGAGGCTTAAAAGTGTAAGAATAAATATACAACTTTTTATAAATAAATTCCAGGGTTTTGTTTTTTTTTGTATATTTATTTTCCAAAGAAAATGATTCTTTGGCAGAGGAGAACAGAAAAAAGATGTGAACTCCTGCCCTTTACATGGTGTTTGAACTGGCTCCTCTGTGACCTGACGGGTGAGCGCCATCCAGAAGAGTCTGCTGTCTTGTGGTTCTCTGTTTCCCTCTTCCTCCTCTTGGCAGCCCTACTCTTGATTATCTTTTAATACCCAGTAGCTTTTCATGTGGTGCCACTTGCCCACCATCCATTTGCTACTACTTCAGACCACAGATATTCTTCTCTCCTTATTAGGCAGATTCACTCAGTAAAAGGGTCTCAGCTAGCAATTAATTTAAAAAAAATTTTCAAGATCAGTCTCATTAAGATCCAAATAACTAGTAACTCTCAAAGGATATGCATTTAGAAACTGGATATGTAAAGCTAAAGGGATGAATTAGTAACGGTGGATGCCAGATGAAGGGGACATATTAGGACACAGAAAAGAGTTGAGCCATCTTGGAGTAGGACTCAGGAAGTACCCACAAGCTCTTTATACGACATCTGGCCATATTTTTTCTCTCTATTAATTTTTTTCATTTGAAAATAATTTCAAACTTACAAAAAAGTACATATATCCATTAGATAAGTCTATTGTGAGCATTTTAATTCATTTACTCTCTCTCTCTCTTTGTGCACACACAAATTTTTTTTTTAAGAAAGCAGGATTTATTGAGAGGACAGAGAAGCTCCCACAGTGGGAGGGGACACAAGGGGTTGCCCCACAATTTTTTTTCTAAGCCATATGAAGAAGTTACATATGTCATAGCCCTTCCCTCCTGAACACTTACTTTACTGTGAGTTTCCCAAGGATGAGGACACTCTCTTTCATAATCACAGTAGAGTTATCAACAGCCTAAATTCAAAATCAATACAACTCTGCTATCTAATCTCCCATTCACTTTCTAAATTTATCAATTGACCACAAAACATCCTTTCTAGCATTTTTCCCATTGGTACAGTTTCTAGTCTAGAATCAGACCTTGTATTTGGTTGTCATATCTCTTTAATCACCTTTAATATGGAACATTTCCATCTTTCACTCTCTTGACATGACTTTCCTTTTCGGGAGAAAAAGGACATCAGACATCTGTGAGTTTGAATCCTAGCTTTACCATAGCCTCAGACAAACTACTTCATTTCCCTGAATCTCAGTCTTCTCACCTGCCAGATGGGAATAGTAATCAAATACAGTGAGATGTCAGTGAAATTGGGCAGGATCCAAAGGCATCTAGCAAGGAGCCTGGAGCCTAGTGAGTGATCCCCGCATTTGGTTAATGTACCTGATGTTATGTAATTAGTGCTGGTTCTGCTACGTGCTATATAACCTTGAGGACATTGCTTTGCCTCTCAGAGATCCAAGTTCTCGATTGTAAAAGTGGAACTTTGAACTCCTTCCTCCTGGGGTGAAAGGAGGTCACACAGGTAGAACTTCCAGCTCAATGCTAGTTTCCTTTCCTTTCACAAATTCTGCCTAGCCTCTTAGCAATAAAGTCTCCCTCTCCCCCCATCACCCCTGCTTTCTTTCTTTCTCTCTTTCTTTCTTTCTTCTCTTCTCTCTTTCTCTCTCTCTCTCTCTTTCTTTCTTTCTTTCTTTCGAAAGCAGGATTTATTGAAAGAACAGAAAAGATCCCAGAGGGGAAGAGACCCGAGGAGGTTGCCCCAGCCCCACTTTCACAAGTTCTCAAAAGGAAAATACAGACTTTGTGGACAGTAACTCCAGGGGCAAAGCCCTTCTAGCAGGTGCTGCCCCGCAAGAAGTCCTGAACACCCAAAGATGATAGCTCTATAAAGGAGAAACTGGAAACTGCACCCTCCCTGTGGATGTTTTCACCAAGCGTATTATGGAATAATCTTTTCTCTGTTGGTCAAACAACCTGCCGTCGTGGGTGTGGTGGTTGTATTGGAGGCTTGGGGCATGGGTGCTGGTGTGCCCAGGGTGGTTGTGATTCACTGTTGATGGAAATTAGACTCTGGGGATCCAAGTGACCTTCGTATCATCATGGAAACTCTGATGTCCGAGACAGAGCTCTCCAAGGCTTGGCTCCCTACCTCCTGGAATGTATCTCCAGGTCTTCCCAGGGTCAGCTCAGGGTCACCTCTCCAGGGAGGCCTTCCCTGTGCTCTGCATTTAATGCTGACTACCCCCCACTGTTCTCTGTTTTATTGTCTCCTTAGCACTCTCTGGTCTACCTGTCTTTTTACCTGATTTTATTTTTTTGAGTCAGGGTCTCACTCTGTCACCTAGGCTGGAGTGCAGTGGCACAATCACAGCTCACTGCAACCTGGACTTCCTGGGCTCAGGCGATCCTTCCGCCTCAGCCTTCCAGGTATGTGGAAATACAGGCACTCACCACCATGCATGCCTAATTTTTTTGCATATAAGAGGTCTGGTTATGTTGCCCAGGCTGGCCTCAAGCAATCCTTTCACCTCAACCTCCCAAAGTGGGGGTGTGAGCCACTATGCCCAGCTGTTTACTTGATTCCTGTCGGTTTCCCCACTATTTGTAAACCCCAGGTGTAAGGAACAGGCTGTGTTACTCTCCACTGAATGCCTAGCCTATAACACGGTGGTCATCCAATTCTTTGGTCACCAATAGTCAATGCTTCAATAAATGAATCCCCTTTCATTCTAACAGCTCTGTGATGATGAGCCCAGTGAAGGGCCCCTGCTGTGACTTGGAGGGCACACAATGAGATCCTAGGAGGCTTTCCATGGAGGATGGGTTAGGACTGAGTGAGGGGTATCATGGCCTGTGATTTCTGGGAGTGGAAAATCAGTGTCCTCTCTGGGATGAATTTTTTCCTTTTCCTTCTTTTATTATAGCTGGGTATCATGACCCTTCCAGTCTACTATGGGTACAGAAATCTTGGGGATTGCCAAGGGCTCCTTTCTGAACCATCTATTTGAACATGGAGGATAATTCCTGTCCAAGGAAAAACAGGAATTTGTGGATGCAAATGAGTTCCTGAAATTCAAGAGCCTCACCCAGTGGTATGGGGTGTGGTGGTCTAAAAAGGACATACCCATGACATCTTCCAGCTCTCACTCTCTATCCCATAGCAGTAGGGATTAGGGCTTGGACTCTAATCCCAGCCAAGCTAAATGACATCTGTGTGACTTGGGCAAGTGCTTTTCCTCTCTTGGACATCAGTTTCCACATCTGTAAAGCGGAGTGATAATTCTTACTGAGACTATGAGATCCTCCAACACAGGTGGCAGATCCTCCAACACAGGTCTCATAAGGGCTCCCCAGCTGCGTGCTCAGGCAGTGTAGGACAGGGCTCAGGACTGAGGCTTCTGGAGCCGGGCCAACTGGAGTCGTATTTCACCTCTCCCTACAAGATGGGTGACCATGGGTAATGCCTGTTACCTCTCTCAAACCTTTGTTTTCCCATCTGCAAACTGGCCATAATAATATCTGCATATTTTCTAGGACTATTGAGAGATCCAACTACAATATGTTTTATATGAAATGTTATTCACTGCTGTTTAAGCCTTAAAATTTTAGATTATGCCCTCTCAGACAGAAATGGAATGATTGCTTTGACCAGGTCAGCTATGATACACAAGTGCCTAAATAAAATAACAGATTTATTATTCATCCAAATTCACACAAATAATTGGTCTCAAGTGTTGTCAGTTTCCTGGGCAACAAAATGGTTGGTGGAATGACTTTCAACGTTTGAGAGTGTTGCAGGGATATGTCCTGGAGGAAGGATGGCATTGCTGCCTCCAACCTTGGCTCTGCTGTATCTTCCCTTTAAATCTCCCTTGTTTAGTCAGCCTCTTCCACGTCTTCACTAAGCTGCTCAGGAAGCCAAGTCAGCAGCCATTCCAACACCTCGTCCTGAGGTGCGCTACTCAAGTACACACTCCCTCAGCGGCCTCTCCCATCCAACACTTTTCCTTTTTTTTGTTGTTATTCTGTGGACAGAGGTAGGTAGGTTGCCTGTGGCTCAGAGAGGCAGACTGGGAGTGACCTTCTATGACTCGATTCCATGGGTTTGTTTGCGAGAACACAGACACTCAAGTGGCCTCTGACAATATGTGTTCCGACATTATATACGGGGCTTATTTTGCTCAGAAACATGTCCTGTTAGTTGTTGAAACCTTTTTTGCATTCCCTGAAACAAATGACACTATGGCGTATTTTCTTTTGGGGGGCAGTAAATAAAAGTCTTTTATGTTGACAATGATAATATTATATTTGACAATCTATTTGCATTTCTCTATTCTGTGTATTTTATTGCTCGGTATAAATCCCCAGATTGAGGCGCATTAAGCGTCACTCGGGGAGAAACAGCGCATTTCATCACAGAACTGGACAGCCATGTGCACGCGATGCTACCTGCAGAGGTTGGTTTCTGCCCAGATGTGCGGGGAGCGACATAGAGAGAAAGAAATGCACACATGTGCAGGTTTTGGTGTGCACACAAGAAGCTTGGAAATATTTTCTTTGGATCCACAATCAAAATGGATTTCCAAGAAGAAGCTGGGCTGAGTAAATACCTTTTCCTTAGCCTACATGTGGCGCATTCCCACCAACCATGTTTTCAGGAAAGTGAACAGCATCCATTTCAGCTCTGGTCAGAGCACTTTGGTCCATGTGATGGGAAGAATACTGGAATGAGGACAGAAAAGCATCTCAGAGGCTTGTAGAAGAGTTGAGTGTCTCACCATCTTCTTGTGGGTTTTCTGAAAGCTTCTGGGCATAGGAGCATCTGGTCCCAACATGCAGGAGTTGCTGAGATAAACCACAACAAAAACTTGAGACAAGGTTAATATTCACCATTGACCATCCACTGAAAGCTTACTATGTGTCACACATTGTGCTAAGCATTATCTCATTTAATCCTCACAGCAATCCAATGAGGTAGGTGCTACTGTTATCCTCATTTTACAGATGGAGAATCTGAGGCCTCAAATTCCACAGCTGTTCTACAGCTTTTGACTTGAAGAATAGAAATGTAGCCACCAGGCATTCTGGCTGTAGTTATTCGTGGCAATAGAAAATATGCTAAGTTTGCCTTGGGAAACCAACAATGGTGGTCACAAAGCCACTCCTACACTTTGCGTTGACCAAGCAAGAGTAAGAATATAAAGAAAGAATGGATGAATAGTGGTTCTAGTGGGATAATGAAGTCTGTAGAGTTGTTTGGCTCACTTAATTTCCGTAATGCTTTTCTATATCAATCAAAACCATCATCTCTTCCAGTGAAGCTTCCTAGGTGTAGAAAGTGGGAGTATATTGGGTAAGTGCATCTTAGAGTCTTTGGCGGGTTTGGTGGTAACGTCACTCCCACGTCCCTGGGAGAAGAGCCCCTGAGTCAGCTCTGTTCAGAAGAGTGGTTAGGTTAACCAAATGGGTCTCTAAATACCCAACTTTTAATGGAAAAGTCTGTGGCTTGGATTGTTAAAGTCGTAAAATACTTATTTAATTGTGTTTCAAGTCCACTGATCTTTTTTGCGTCTAAGGAAGATTCACTCAATCGGAAGGGGTAGAGGGAAAGGGATTAATACACGATTTCCTTCCCTCCCTCTTTCTTCTTTTAACTTAGCCTGAGACTTATTTCAATGCCTGTTTTCAAATCGAGCTTTTAAGTATAACATTTGCGAGTGAAATTGCCCCTTTTATTCTCAGTGTAATTGAATGCCATTTTTTACTTTCCATTTCCCTCTAGAAAAATGAAAATGTTTTTAGAGCTGAGCTTCTTAGTGGGTGACTCTCTAAGGTGGGAACTTCAGTGTCATAAAACATTCTGGTGTGGTGATGACATTTGCGGGGGCGGCCCCTCCACTCCCTGGACTCCACAAGCCAGCCTTGGAGAACATATCGAGTTCACTGTTTTTATTTGACACACCAAAGGAATGTCCACACCTTGTCCTGGGCCAGGGCTGGGGTCAGGGGAGCTGCATGTCTGTCCAGAATCTTGTCTTCTGTAGGGCAGCTGAAGGGCAGTATTGTTCAGAGACAAAAAATTCTGGAATCCTGAGCTAAATAGGCTTAGATCAGTGTCTCCAAACATGTTGGACAGTGAGAACTGATTGTAGGTGGCACTTGGACAGGACTTTAAATAACACTGAATCACACAGTGACACGATTTGCTTTCCAACTCTCAATCTTTCCAATTATATTAGGAATAGCATCTTGGTTTGATGCTCTTGTGTCTAACTTTGTTCTCATCTGTTTTTAAAAGATAGACAGACCAGGCCTTAGTCTTGGGGCTTTAGATTTGGATTTAATAATATTGCTTTATTTTTTTTCTACATTTTTAATTTATTAAATTTTTTTGTGTATAGAGATGGAGTCTTGCCATATTGCTCCGGTTGTTCTCGAGCTTCTGGGGTCAAGAAATTCTTTTATCTCAGCTTCCCAAAGTGAACCCACCCTTCCTTTTAACAATGTTTATGATAATTGGCCGGGTGTGTGGGGGGGATTACACCTGTAATCCTAGCACTCTGGGAGGCTCAGGCAGGAGGATCGCTTGAGGCCAGGAGTTCAAGACCAGCCTGGGCAACATAGTGAGACCTCATCCCTACAAAAAAAAAAAATTAAAAAATTAGTCAGGTGTGGTGGCACACACTTGTAGTACCAGCTACTCAGGAGGCTGAGGTGGAAGGATCACCTGAGCCAAGAAAGTCGAGGCTACAGTGAGCTATGATTCTGCCACTGCACTCCAGCTTGGACAACAGAGGGAGACTTCAACTCAAAAAAAAAAAAAGATATGATAACCTTTGTTTTATGGCAGTTTTAAAGATAGGATAAAACATTCATTTTAAAACAAATTAAGATTTTTTTCACTATTAGATAAATAATAGCATCTATGGATATGGATGGACAAAATCCACCTTCACAAGCTGTGGAAACCCCAGCTTAGGAGGCCGTGATGGAAACTCACAGAGGTGGTTTCTCCCAGACTCAGGGACGGTTGCCACTTGCTGGAAGGCTGTGTTGGACAGTGGGTCTGAAGCTGTGGGACCACAGCTGACTCCCACTGCCCTCACTGCTCCTCAGCCTCCTTGAGCTTTGGTTTTCTCACCACAAAGTGAGTCTCACATGAACTTGGAGGAAAGCAGGTGATCTTCATGTTCTACGACAGGGCAGGTGGGCTCATATTCGCCCCAGAGTGCAGGGGCCTGCTTCTTTGTTCCTACTGCCAGAGCCCCAAGTTTGCCTCTGGTGGGAGGTAAAGGCAGGCTAGAGTTCACACCGCCAGCAGCCTGGTGAAGAAATGCACTTCTGAGGCCAGAGAATCGAACAAACCCATCTGGCTGCAACCTCTCCGCAGCATGAAGATCAAAGTCATGTGCGTTGTGCACGGGCGGCCTTTCCTCTTCTGAGGCTGCAAATCTTTGGCAATCGGAGGCAGGCTCTGAGTTAAGCTTAATTAAAATTCACTCTTAATTAGGGCCATTACTTAAAATCAATTCTACATAATAAAGCTGTGTAATCATAATTAAGCCCCAGAAATGGAATTAGGAAGCACAGAATGCAAAAGCCAAACACGTACGGGCATGGGGCTGGCAGGGGCAGAGACTTCTCGAATTAGCAGGATTTTTAAATAGCTGAGGACCGATGTGTACGCCAGTGGGAACTTCGGTGACCGTCAGTGCAGTGAGCTGATGGGAAAAAGATTTGAGATGAAGGGGACGGAGAGGCAGAGCTCCAGTGATGTTAGAGTCGGAGGGCGTGGCAGCAGGGACAGGCAGAGAATACCGACAAATCTACCCTTAAGGCCCTGTGATCCCTGCTGTGAGATCAGGGTCAGAGACAGCTGTTTCCCAAACCAGGATGTCTCTAATGACTGTCTTCAAACTCAGGTCCTCTGAAGCATGGCTCTTTTGAGGTCATTTCATGGCAGCAGAGTCAGGGTCAATGCCACCTGCAGGTAGAACTAGAGGAAATCGAGGTGGCACTGAGTTATCTAGTTGACGGCATCAAGTGATGGTGGTGGTTCATTTTTTAACTAAAGAAGAGAGGGTGGTGAAGTGAGATTTGACAAACTCCTACTGCTACACTGATAAGCATGTAAAGATTAAGAGCTTGACTTTGGAGTGAGACCATCAATTTTGAACTTTGGTTGTGCCAATTACTGGCCAAGGGGTCTAGGGTGATATTTACTGTACTTTTCAGTTTCTTCAACTGTAATGTGAGAGCTATAATAATAGTAGATACCTTGAAGGTGGTTCTTATACTTACAAAGTACTTATAGCACAGTGCCTGACAAATAACAACTAATTTTATATTGTTTCAATATATATATATTGTTAATTATATTTATATTTTGAAATTACTGTGTATCAAACACTGTTCTGTTTTATATGTATGACAATTTTTTCTACAATCACTCAATGAATAAAAATTTTTAAAATCTGATTTCTGGATGAGGAATCTGAGGCTCAGAGAGGTTAAGTACCTTGCCTAAGGTCACACAATAAGTAAGTGGCAAATGATAAGAAACACACAAATGATAGTTATTAAAATAGAGGTACTATCTGTCTATCTGTTTGGTCCCTTGGTTAGGGTTAGTAAGACCTACAGACAACAATGTCTCAAAAGCTACATGTAAGTCCGGAGGGAGGTCACTCACCCATGCACAAGCCCCAGGTCCCTAGCCTGTGCTTCTAACATTGCCACAGTAAGGCCAGGAATTTGAGTTCTGAGTGGAAGGGGCTGGCGTGTACTGATTCCAGGGCTGTGGAACTGGAGGGGAAAGACAAAGCCAGAGAGAACACCTTCCCACATATTTTTAAAAATTAATTATTTTATTTTATTGTTAGAGGTGGAGTCTGGCTATGTTGTCCAGGTTGAACTCGAATTCCTGGGCTCAAGCGATCCTTCCGCCTCAGTCTCCCAAAGTGCTGGCATCTCTGGAACTGCATGGCGTTTGATGAAAGGAATTGAAAACCAAATTTGGGGTAAAGGATGTATTTCACTTTGGCCCATGAACCAACAGCTTTGCTTCTCTGAGCCTTGGTTTCTTCACGTATAAAATGGGAGTGATAATTCCTGACTTGCAAGGCTTTGGTAAAAAACTCAGGCCCATGCAGTGATTTAATTCTGCTCACATACTTCCGGTGATGGGCGCGTCACTAGTTATGAGGGGGACCCCAAACAACAGAATTATTTTTTGGAGGGCGAGCCCCCTTTAGACTATAAGCTTCCCCTGCTAGTTAAGTGTTCTAGGATACCATCGGTATCAGTGTACCAGCTAGTGTTGTTGTGAGAGGCTGCGTTCAGCTTCGGTGAATTTGTTTTGGAGATTCTTTCAACACGTTTGCCCATTTCATTACGGGTGACTAACAAGGTCACCTGCCTACACCATGCTTAGTGTTCAGCAGTTTTCAATCAAAAACAGCATGACTCCTGTGACCTATCCTCTGTATTCACTCAATCTTGCCCTGAGCTACTTTTTTGTCTGTTTGTTTGTTTGTTTGTTTCCCTGGATGAAAAAAGTTCTCCAAGGGAAATGTTTTGCAGATGTGGAAGAGGTGAAACAAAAAACGCCAGAGGCACTAAAAGACACCAAAACTGACAAGTAAAAAGCTGAGAAGTTCTGAGAAGTGGAAAAAGCATCTTAATAGATGGATTGCATCAATCGGAAAGTATTTTGAAGATGACTGAAGTTTAAACGTGAGAATATGCAATCTTCAATAAATAAATTTTGGGGTTTTTGGGTTTCCTCTTGTACCAAGTTAAATTCTCACTTTTGGATGACACAGTAGAGCCAGAGGGAAATTTGTCCTGGACCTAATATTCCTGAAGGCTTTGCAGTTCAGACTTTTGCTAGCATTCCTATGTGAGCGATATACACACTTAGTGTGTTTGGGTGAGTATATGTTGTGTGTCAAGCTGTTAAATGCAAGTGTTTCCATTATATCATCATTTTTATACATCTATGTTAGCACTTTCTCAATTGTTAATAAAGCAGGAAGCTTTATTATTGTGGCTAGAGGTCCTGAGAGTTAGCAAGGGCATTCCTTGTTGATTTCTGATCTGTACCCTGGTGATGTTTCTGCTCCCTGGGAGGCTCTGGGAAGGCCTCCTGTGTTGCTGCCGTCTGAGACTCCACTGGGTGGGACCTGGAGGGAGGTTGTGCTGTAATGAGGAAAAGTACAAGTTACTGTCCAGCCAACACGACACAGCCAGGGGCCCTACTGTTTTCAAGAGGAGGGTATTTGGTGGTGGGGAAGGGGAGCATGTGACCAGCTCAGGATTCCTGGGATCCCAGAGGCCTGTGCTGCCAGCAAGTTCTGTCCCATTCCCTGTACCTGCATGAGACACTAGGGCACAGTCAGGTGGCACCATTCTCATGGTATTTCATGTTGTGCTGCATAGAAGCCCTGAGGCAAGCCCAGCCCCAGAAAGCATCCCTGTACTAATGCCACACAAGCAGGCTGAACCCCAAATGGCAAATATGTGGCATAGAGGTACACACAGACTCTGGCTCCTGACCTGAGAAGGCCGCTGTCCCTCTTCTAGTGTGACCTCTTTGTCCTTCAGCCTGAGAGTGTTTGTCTCTATTTACACTAAATAGAGCCAGCTCCACTTACTGGTTTCTGTATTTTGGGCAAGCCGGACTGGAGGCCCCCAAAGCCAGTCTGAACAGGCGGCCACCGTCCTGGTGGTGGCCACTCGGTCTGCCTTCCCGGGCCACGCTCCTCTGACAAAGTTTAGCAAACACCTTAACTCCCTCAAAACACGTGAGGTAATGTTTATGAAAGATCACTTTGTCCCCTTCCACCAGACGGGAGGGTGCTAACGTGACCAAACCGTGTCATGGCAGACCCCCTCACCCACCTTGCGTCCCTTTGTCCTTCTGCTCCCTCATTCCAGTGGAAAACCATGCTAGGTCTTTCCTCATTGAGGGCCTGGGGAGGGCAGGACCCTCTGCCCACCTTTCCCTGGGCTCTATCTCTCCTCTTTCTTCCTTCCTACCTTCCTTCCTTCCTTTCTTTTTCCCTCTCTCCCTCCCCCTCCCTCCCTCTCTCCTTTCTTTCTTTTTTTGTAGGGGCTTTGTCACCCAGACTGGTGTACAGTGGCAAGATCATGGCTCACCACAACCTTGACATCCTAGGCTCAGGCAATCCTTCTGCCTCAGCATCCCAAGTAGCTGAGACTACAGATGTGCATCACCATGCCCAGCTAATTTTTTGATTTTTGTAGAGACAAGGTGTTGCTATGTTGCCCAGTCCAACCTCCTTGACTCAAGAGAGTCTCTTGCTTCAGTCACTCAAAGTGCTGGGATTACAGGTGTGAGCCACTGTATCCTGCCCGTGTCTCCACTTTCCAAGGCACATTCACAGTCCCCCAGCAGGTAATTCCCCCAGCAGGGTTCATTTGGACCTTATTTTACATGGAAGGAAACAGAGGCACAAAGCAGCAAGGCATCTTGGTCAAAATTATAAAGTAGGTTGGTGGCTGGGTTGGGGACCCACCGTCCTGCCTCCCAAAGTCTTCTCTGATCTGGTCTATTTGTAACAATAATTCATTTAAAGATTTCTGGTTTTTAAATGGATAGGTGAATGGATGAATGAATCGATAGATAAATAACCAGGTATATATGTAGAAAAAAGATAGCTGGATCAGTGAATAGGTGGATCAATAAAGTGATAAAGCTGATCGTATAGGTGGATAGATAGACAAGTGATTATGTAGACAATTCTGGAAGAATGCATAAGAAACTGGACAATGGCTGCCTCTAGAAATGGAATGAGGCATCTGGGGGAAAACATACACACACACACACACACACACACACACACAGAGAGAGAGAGAGAGAGAGAGAGAGAGAGAGAGAGAGAGAGCGAGAGAGAGCCAAAGAGCGAGAGACAGAAAGAGAGCTAACGAATAAGAGAGAGAATTTCTTTTTTTTGTTTGTTTCTGCTCCCTCTGAACTGCTGTAATGTTTTTCACATGCAAAAATTAGTTTTTTAAAAGCTCATTTTATGTTTTGTTGCCCTCTATTGCCGTTTGTTAATTTACAAGAGAGATCAGACGCCAACACTCTAGAAAAGTTGCAGGAGATTCCCAGGGGGTGTACACAAAGTCATTTCCTTGTCAGAAACTACTCCTCCAGAGGCATCTAGCCCCTCGGATGCTTTCAGATGCACAGTGGTTCAGACATGCACTGAAAAGAACAGCTGAAGGCAAATGAGACTCAGAGTTTGGAGTCTGAAGCCATGTAGAGGTCGCCCCAATTACCTCTGCCTCTGGTCAGTGGCCAAGAATTCCTGGGCAACAGCAACAGCAGAATTGTTTAGTTCACTGGTACTTATAAGCAACCTATATGCCCAACCATTTGGGATGGGTCAGGTGGTTTTTGGTTCAGCCACACAATGGAATACCATGAAATATCATGCAGCCATGAAGAATAAATTTTAAAAATCCCATACTTCCCACATCCAGTGTTAGATGAAAGTAAATGAAGAAATGCCTCCACCTCTGCGATTAGGGACCCTCAGAATGAGATGTGGAGAAGTCAAGGCATAATATGCCAAATGTTAACAATAACCAACTTTTGGTTATGATATTCTGAGTAATTTATATCCTCTTTCAGTTTTTTCCCATTTCTGATGCCCAAATACACATTTTTTGTCATAAAAAATACACACTTATAAAGAATAGTCTCAGATAAACAGCAAGAACATAAATCTCTGCATAAGGTGACTGGAAGGCAATCAGACAAAATGATACCGGCTGAATGGTGAGATCATGAATTATTTTTTCTTCTTAGCTTTATAGTTTCTGAATTTTCTGCATTTGATGTGTTTACTTTTATAATGGTTCATGCATAGTTAAAATGATTTTTAAAAAATGAATGGGCAAAATCAGCTGTAGAAACAAACTGCAAGCTCTCCAAAGCCTGTTCTTTTCACTCAGTTGGTATTTCATGAGCCTCAACAATGTGCCAGTCATTTTGCAGGGGGTTGGCTGGGGGCTGGGTGGGGGTGAGAAATACAGAGTTGAAAAGAGATGCAAACTTCAATCAAAGAAACCACAGTCCAATGGGCGAGACAAAGTTCTTCAAGTTGCAAGGTTGTATCCTAGAAGTTAGTCTGTCAAGAGTAATAGTAATAATTATACAACGAAGCATCAGAGTGACCGGGAGCTCCAGCTTCAAAGCCACCTCACCAGGAGAGAAATTCATCTCCATTTCTTGACCATGTCAAGTCTGAGCCTCAGTTTCCTCTTCTGTGGATGTAAACTACCTCACAGGGTCATTGCAGGGACTAAATAAAGCCTGTATGTACAGGCCTGAGAAAGCTGCTTTGCAAACAGTCCATCCTCAGCACGAGTCACATGGCTGTCATCATGGCGCTGTTGTCCATGGGCAACCATCTGCAAGTTGTACTTTCACAGATGTGGCAGAGCTGGAATTTGAACCCACATCCATCTCATTCCAAAGCCAGTGGTTCTACCCCAACCAGATGCTGCATTTACCCTCTACGTTTAACTAAAATTTGTTCTAAAGTTCGCCCTATGGGCTTGCCAGAAAGAAAAGCTAAATTTTCATGAAAACATCAAAGAAGAAATGAGTTTTTTCAATGACATGAGAGGAAGACAGAAGCATCCCCTTATCAGGATGTTGCAACTTTGCCCAGAGTTCTATAGCATGTGTCTCTTGTAGCAGAAAACTCTTTCTGCAGCCTGTGATGTGATATTGCATCACTTGGCTTGTTGCCCCACTGTGAATATGACAAGATCTCCCTCCTAATCAGAGCATGCTGGTTTACTCTGGCTGGAAGGCAGAGGTCATGAACAGGGAGCAAAAGGACACATAGGGGAGGGGCAGTATGTCAGGAAGAGACTTGAAGGCCTCAGCTACAAAATCCAAGAGGTGTGTGCTGACTGCCCATAGGTTAGGATCGGAAGTCCCAGGAAACTGAGTCAAAACCAGTGGGGGTCCAAAAGCAGAGAGAACATTCTGTTAACGGGACTCTACATCACTCAAAAATGTCACCTCCTTGTAAAGGGTGTCAGTATTAATGGTTTCTCTCTGTCCCTCTGATCATGTCTTTTTAAGGGATCTACCTAAACTCAACCATAGCCCCTCCCAGCCCACCTCATCCTGCCTTGTGCCAGGCACTAGAGTACAGGCAAGAATGCAGTATGGATGGGAGCGCTGGAGGGCTGAGTGTTGGAAATAAGAAGAAACACAGGTAGACAGATCAGATGAGAAGTGCAAGACTCCAGGCAGGTGACGTAGAGGCTCGTGGGGCAAAGTGGGCAGACAAGGCTCCCAGAGGAGCAGGACTTTGAGTTGGCATCTCAAGGCTGCAGTGGGTGGTTCCCAATGGACTGAGAAAGGAAGGAAGGTGAGTTCAGGGAAAGGGAAGAGTCTGCAATGGGGCAGGAGAACACACAATGAACCTGCCATGGGCTTGAGAGGTTGGATCACACGTTTGGGTAAAGAAGACTTGGGACAAGGCCATTACGCAGGAGAGATGTCCCAGAGGGTCTCAACTGACAAGCTGAGCAGCCTGTGATGGGAGTAGTGGCAAGGGGAAGGGACAAATTCTAATTTCTGCGTGTTCAGAGGTTGGTGCCATGTTGGGCATGATGGAGGTGCAGGTATGTTATCCTCAGGCTCACCCCCTCAGCCTGGGGAGAATTAAATTCTTCCAAATGTATCATGTATCAGATCACTTTGGAAAAGCAGGTATCTGAAACCCAAGAAAATTCATTCATTCATTTACTGGCTTGTTCAGCACAGTTCTTGTGCATCACTATATAGGCAGCACTGCTAACTTTTCTTTGGGGACTACACAGGTTAGTAAGACTTGGTTCTAATCTCAAGACCCTCATAGCCAGAAGGAGGGAGAGGTGAATCCTAACTCCACAGTGTCAACCCACCAACGTTGCTGGTCACATGTCTGTCTACCATGTCTTAAACCACTTCAGTGGACTCCCGTCTCAGAAAATGTAAGCTCTCATATGGGTCTATACAGGCTGCCTCTGCTCCCCTCCGAGACTCATCCCCTACCACCTCCCTCCTCCTTTTCCTCCAACCTCCCTGCCCCTTCTTTCAGTGGTCCTCACCATGCCCTTCAACCACAGGCCCTTAACACGAGCTGCTCTCTCTACCATCTCTGCTGGTTCATGTCTGCTTCAGATTAATGTGACTTGCTCAGGAAGGCTTTCCCAGTCTACCTGAATTGTCCAAGTCCTTATTATACATTCGCATGCTCCATGTGATATCCCTGAAAGCTCTTATCCTAGTTATAATTATTTTGCATTTGTGTACATGGTGACTGTACTGATGTCTGTATTTCTTCACCAGACTGAAGCTACGTGAGAACAAGGACTGTGTTTTAAAACTCAACTTCGTTGTGGTACAATGAAGTACCACATTACGTAATTTATGTATGATAAACACACTCATGTAGGTGCACCTTTCAATGAGTTTTGAGAAATTTATACAAAAATGTATATATTTGTGTAACCACCACCACAATCAAATATTGGTCATTTTTATCACCCTGAGAATTCCACTGTGCCTCATCCAAGTCCTGCCTCAGGCAGCCACTGATCTGCTTTCTGTCCCTACACATTAGATTTAGAATATAAATGGAACCCAATGGAAAGTATCCTATGTGCCTGGCTTCTGCCACTCAACATAGCATTTTGAGAGCCACTCCTGCAAGGTGCATTAGTAATATTCTACTACTGAATAATTCCATTCTCTGAAGGCCTCATGGGGTTGCCTCTGTCTGTCCATGCAAGCCATCAACTTCTGGAGGGGAGGGGCCATATTTTCTGATACCCTGACTCTTGTTATGAGTCTAGGTACCTACATGGCCTTTGGGAGCAGTGTGACCCATCTTCCCTGACCCCGGCCAGGTATGTGACCACACATGACAGTTAACCCAACACACACAGCCCTCCACACCCCACAAGTTGAACTTCTGGGCTCAGGCAACGTATGCACATTTTCCTCTCTTCAGGATCATGAATGCTTCTCACAGCTGGAGAGAGGAGTTCTGGGCCAGGAGTGGAGATGAGGGGCAAGGCCAGGTGGCCATGGGTGAATCCTCCATCCTGGTGAACTCTGACTTCCTTCTTTGTCGAATGGAGACACTGATGTCTACCCCATGGGATCATTAAGGGAGCACTTGTGTGTGAAAGTGCTGTGCAAAGTACTGTACACTGACTGTCAACCTGATCATTTAATTTCACCCCACTCTGGATTAACTTCCTGTATAAATCCAGAGGGATTAACAGGGACATGTTTCATTCTCTTTGGACCTTCAGCTTCTTTACCCTTCAGGCAGAGGTTGAATTAGAGTTCTCCAAGCTGCCTTCCATCTTGGACGCGCTTGGGTTGTAATGTGTAGGATGACAGAGAAGGGGCCTATCTTATTTTCCTGGATTGGAAAAATCAGGGTGATTTGTCAGAGAACAATTGACTTGCCTGAAAATTCTCTACGTGGAATAAAGGAAGTCAGTTCTTGTTTCCAGATCGAGCCAGTGTTTCGCATCAGTGGGCTTAAATCTGTGCTATTTTCAAGCCCATTAGGGAAAATAATAGAGCTGCTGGTTTCCGCATGTGCTGGCTGGTGCCACGAAGCATATCCTCTGCTAGGAACTGGAGCTTTGATGGGGATAAATGTGTCCCATGTCACTGGTAGAGTCGGATCAGCACTTCATTTTGTAAGCCAGTAGTTTAGTTAAAGCCAAGTCTATGGGGGCCCTACCATGCCACAGAGGACTCCTGAAGACCTACTGTGTGTTAGATGCTTTGCACATATTGTTTTTCTCAATAGCTCTATGATGAAGGGATTATATTAAGATGGAAAAACAGGTTCAGCGAGGTGTGCCTCCGTATGTTCCCTCAGTTAAGAAATGGCCACATTTGGCCAGAATATGAGCTCTCTTCCACTATAATAGGTCCTGGAATGTGTATGGAGGGTACAAAGGTGAGCCAGACACAATTGAATTATCTGTGGCCTGAGAAGACAATAGTTTCATGTTTATTAAAAAGAAATCCAAGAATGTCAAGACGTCAGTAACTCACCATCATTCAACTCCCTTGTTTGTGCTGCTTTGCTGATGAGCAGATGGAGGTGTGGAGAGGCGATCTGACCTGCCCAGGTGACAGGTGGCAGGCTGCAAAGCTGGAACTCTTACCCAAACTCCTGACTCCCAGATTAGAGCTCTTCACCTCCACAGCATACCAAGGGCAGACTGGGGGACTGTTGCCAGAAAAGAAAATGGAGAATTAGTAGCAAGACTGTTCCCAAGTCACCTGCCTCCATAGGTCGAGTTCAGAGAAAAGAAGAACGGAGTTCTGGGAACCTGTCAGTGGAGGCCATTTCATAACCAACCCTTTAAAACAGCTCAACTATCCCATGTTCTTTTCCTGTGACCTCTTGCAGACTCAAGGACAAATTTCAGAACAGCCATTTTGTGAGATTCTTGTTCCTTACTCCTGACCCTAAAGGAAGTTCTCACTCATGAAGACCCTAAGAGACCCTTACTCATGAATTTTCCCATTTTTGCTTCCAATGGAACCAAGGACTCCACTCACTATTTTGCCCCAAACATTCTTTGTTTGAAAGATCTTGGCTAACTATTGAATTATCTTTATTCATCAATCACAAACTACTTTTTCCAGTTTTCTTGCTCAAAGACAGATAGAAACCTTGAATCAGTGTGAGATTATTGGAAAATTGAAGGTGCCAATTACAGTGGCTCTGAACTGAGTGCTGGCCGCCGGTCAGGTGTTATGCTGAGGAAGCATGTGATGGGTTTAATTCATCTGACCCCTCAACCAACTCTTGGAGGTTGGTACTACTATTACTCTCATTTCACAGTTGCAGGGACCAGTGCTAAGGAAGCCATCTTGACCGAAAGTTGCAGACCCGGGAATCAGAACCACTGAGCTGTACCATGAAGGAGCCTCCAATAGTCTGTGCAACTTATTGAGATTAAAAAAGCAACCACTCAGGCCTTTTGAACCTAGAGCCCTTGACTGCCACTAGGCATCCTGAAAGAGTGGACCTCCTTCCCAGAAGCCGAGGGGACTGAGGAGCTGCAGAGGGTGAAGGTGACAGTCAGGTGGACCCCTAGTCAGTCCGGGAGCACTGGGCTGGGGCACACAGGGCTTCCCAACATCAAGCACAGTGACTTCCCACCAGACTAGGACACAGGCACCCCACAAATGAACAGGCTGGGTGGCATGACCCATGAGGCAAGTCAAACCTTGGTTTACTCACTAGTCCCATGGGACCAGTAAACCTACCTCAGTGTCACTCTAGATGATCCAACAGGTGAAGACATTGCTTGACCCCCAGAAGTCAGGACATGCTTAATCACCAAGAGCTGCATCCTTGCTATTCTCCAGGTGATGCTCTGAAAGTCCCAGCTCCCAGACCTGAATAACTATCTCCACCTCACCTGGAGTCTAGCACGTTGAGACTGAGCTGTATAGCACAAGAGTCCAGGCCCAGAGTGGCCTTCTGTGGGTCACTGTCCTCCCTTCACAATCCGGTTGAAGCATATCTGCTCATGCAAAGACCTGGGGGCTGCCCTGGGCCAGGACGGTGGTGCTGGACAGTGAGTTGGAGATGCTGACAAGCAAATCAATGAAAGGCAACAAGAACCCAGAAAGGACGACGGGGGAGTATGGGAGAGGGATGGGAGGAGTATGCAGAGGTGATGGTGACGGGTAAACTGAACTCTGAGAGGCAGACGCTGTGATGGGCAGACAAGGGTCTAGTGCCCTACCGTCCTGGCTGCGAACCTGGCTGTACAGTGTGTAACTCTGGACAAGTCACCAGCTCTCCCTGAGCCTCACTGTTCTCATCTGTAAAATGAGGATTCTAGTAACTCCTCCCTCAAAAGTATCTTTTCAAAGTAGATCTCATGAGGTAATGTATGCGAAGCACGGTGCCGGGCTCATAATAAGTGCTCGATATAATTTGGCCATAATCATCATAATTACCATGATCTCCTGCTGCTCAAACAATCATCTAGTTCTCTCAAAGCTTATGTGGGTGCTGCATCGTCTTGGTTCCCATTCTACAGAAGGGGAATTTAAGGGTAGGGACAGAGGCCCCACAATGGGTAGACCCTTTCACTTGCACACAGTTGCCGTCCAGGCGGGCTCTGGCTGGACTCTGGGGGCTCGCGGGCCAGGGGCGCCGTGCGCAGAAGCAGAGCCATTCCAAGTCTTTTGACACCCCCCGCCCCGCCTTCTCTCTGGGACTGCGCCCCGCTAAGACTACCCAATTGCTTCAAAGCCTTGACAGGGTGCGGGAGGGAAAGATGTGAGAACCGGCCTCCAGGGGGCAGCACGAGCCCTGGAAACCCAGGCTGGCGGCTGGGGCTGGACTGAGCCGGCTGCCAGCTGGAAAGCTGAGTGCACCCATCAGGCCATCCAGAGCCTGGGGAGGGGCTGGCCTCCTGGTGCCAGGCGGCCTGTGCTGGGAGCTGAGACCAGGTTGGACTTGGAGAGAGAAGAATCCTGAGGGGCGGCTGAGTTCAGATGCTAGCCCCCCCCCCGCAGCTTCCTCCCCACCATTTCCATTCTGTTCAGTAAATAGAGGCAGAGCCTGGCCAGGTGACTTGGGGGATTGAATGGGACACATTTCCAGCCCTGCAGGGACTGAGGGAGGCCAGTTGGGGGCGTCATGCTGGATGGAGTCTGTCCCAGAGAGTGTTTCCGAAACCACCAAAGACCACACAGAGCCCAGGGCATTTCCTAGGGCTGCACTTGGATCTCTGTGGCCCCTGCACACCCTGAGGCTCTAGGACCCTCCGAGTGCCCTGTTCCTGGGCCCTCCCCAGGTCCCTGAGTCAGAATCTCTGTCATTCTGGCCAGCAGTCCAGAGGCTATTAGTGGAGGCTCACATCTAATAGCCTCTGTGCTGATGACAAAACCCTGATAGAAGGCCTGTGAGGAAAGAACATGGCCGTTTATTGATTGCTTCTTGTCAGGCCCTGCGCTAAATGCTCCCTAGATATTGTTCTATGTGTTTCTCCCCTTCGCAATATGCCTTCACCTATTCCTTCACCTGGTCCTTGTGATGTTGGGCTGGACTAAAGTTCAAAGAGGTGCACTACACCACTTAGGACTTAAAAAGAAAGTTGATCAGACAGGAAGACTAAGCCTTCTGTTTTCTCCACCACCCTGGCTCCTGCCAGAGGGGGCTCAGTTCTCCTGATCAGCCAGAGTCCCTGTGGCCGTGAGCCCTGAGCATTTTGGCAGCAACAGGGCTGGGAGCAGGAGAAGAGTCTGGGTTTGAGGGTCCTGTTAATTCTGTCTTCAGATGCCTTCAGCCTGCTGGGCACCAGACTTTCTAGTTCCATTTCCTTTTGCCTTTAGAGTATCAACTTCAGTTTCCTTATTTGTAAAATAAGGCCGCACCTGCAATTTGCAAGGATTCTGTGAAATCAGATGGGACAGAGAAGCTCTGGAAACCCAAACGTGCATGCAAAAGTCAGCATTTACTTAGTGCGACTGCTGAGTGCTATCTTGCTTTCAGAAATTGATCAGTTCAGGAGGATTCTCTGACTGCACTTTCTCTCTATCCTGCTAGGCGAATGGGACTCATATAGTCCATTTGAATGATTCCTATGCTGGTCTAGTTGTGGCAGTTCAGTCTGTCTCTGTCTCTTACTGTGTGTGTGTGTGTGTGTGTGTGTGTGTGTGTGTGTGTTTCTCTCTCTGTCTCTCTTTCTGTCTCTCTCTCTCTCTCTGTGTGTCTCTCTTTGTGTCCCCTCCCCATCCCATTCTATCTCTAATCGGTGTGTCCCCATTTCTTCACTATTCAAATTAGTTATCTGAATGACTAGAAACCAGAATTTTCTTTCCAGACCCCACAGCTCAGAGCTCGTTGAAGAATTCTTCTCCCTCAGGCTCCCATGGATTGAGAAATGCCAGAGTGCTCTGGTCAGTGCTTTTGCCCCCTGAGACTTTGGGCACATCAGTGTGGTAGGGTCTGGGGCTCATCTACAAAGCACCAGTTCTACTCCACCCCCAGTTTGCAAAGAGATAAGAAGAGGAAAGTTTCCCTCAGACTTCCAGACGTGTACGTTTCTTCTTTTGGTTTAAGGTGGCATCCAGCCAGAATGTTGATGGATTGGGGGCAGGGAAGAGAAAAGGCAACACCATCAATAACACTGACCATTCCTGAGCAGAGGCGGCCCTCAGAGACTATCCACCTGCCCTGACACAAGATACCTCTCCCTTATGGGGTCTTTCTGGTCTCCCCACACCAGACATCATCTGTCTGTGTCTCAACCCACAGCAGCTGCTTTGAGTTGGTGGCAGTTTTTCAGCTCCACAGAGCCAGGTCAAAGTCTCAGAATCTCCCAACTCTGGCAAGTGCTTTCTTGTCTCTGAGCCTCCATTTCCTCACCTGTATGATAGATACTTCCCGTTCCTGCTCCCAGATCTCGGGGTTAACAGGAAGATTTGATGAGATAATATGCAGAAGCAGTGGGCTTGGCCCTCAGCAGATGAGGCTCCTCACCCCCTGACATGGCTCCAGTCTCTCTAGAATGTTGTTGCATCACAGGCAGCAACCCTCTGACTCCTCAGATAAGTAGTAGGTTGACTAGAAATTGCACTTCTGAGACTCTAACCAGAAAAAAACAGAAGCTCTTAAGGATACATGCATTTGGATGATAATTGCTGCATTGGTTGTGTTTGTCAAGAGGGACTGGAAAATTCCCACAAGACTAATGTACAGCAGTAGCGAGAGGCTGAATAAACCAAATGAACTGTGGTACTCTACAGTGCTGGACTAAGTAGCTGTGAACAATAATGAGTTTTCTAATTGATCTAGAGAGATGGGCATGATACATTCACTTAAAGAAAGTATACAACGAAATATGGATAGTATGGCTTTTTTAAAAAAAGTAAACTACCTTTTCCCCCTTCTACTTCTATGTGTGGGCATATATGTTTCTATGGCTTTTAATAAATATATATATTTGTCTCACTGTACTTCCCAGGCTGATCTCAAACTCCTGACCTCAAACTATCCTCCTGCCTCAGCCTCACAAAATGCTGGAATAATTACAGGTGTGAGCCATGTGCCTGTTTCCCTGTCCTTAAAGAGAGTTATGTAATGATCACACCAGGTGTCAACATGGCCTGTCTGAAGGTGGGAAGGACAGGGAGATATGAAGGGGAGAAAGGAAGCTTAAGAATCTACCAAATTTATTTCAGTTGTCTCTGAACTGCTTGCTTTTTTCTAAACACATGCCTCATTTTTTTTTGGTTAAGGAAATAAAGTTGTTTAGAAGACCACTGCACAAAAAGTCCTCAGTGCATGAAATGAGTGAATGAATGAAGTCTGCTAATCCTACCATTTACAATTTACTCTTTTGTGATGAGAAGTGTTTTCATGTTCCAGATTCTCTGCCAACATGCAAATACCTCTGAGAAGGACAGACAAAGCCTAAATTGTCACTGGTCACTAATGTGGGGCTTGTCAGCCTCAGGTCAAGACGAAAATAGGAATGTGTGTGTGTGTTTGGGAAGAGAAGCAGAGGAAATTGTCAAGTCAGGCACCTCTGTGTGCCTGACCCATTTTATGAGCAAGGGCACTAAGGTTTAAAGAGCTTGTGAGCATCTTGCCTAAGGTTCCACCCCAACAGCTGAGCCAGATGAAAACATAGGCTGTCCAATTCCAAGACAACGTGGAACGGTTCCCTAATCCCAATACTGGTACACTTCTGCTTTGGAACAATACGAACGATCATCGCAGAAGTCGTAACAACAGCTTATATTTATTAAGCCTTAGTTCCATTCCTTGCTGACTCTCTATCAAGCATTTAAACAAGGATCTCAGTTTTCACAAGGACTCAATAATAGGAACCATAATTATCCCATTTTATAGAGGAGGAAGTTGAGTCACAAGAGGATAAGCAATTTTAATAAGGAGACAACTTGGAAAGTGAAGATAAGAGCTTTGAACCCAAGCAGTCTGACTCCAGGTCTACCCTTCCAATCCCCAGGAAGACACAACCATTTGCTGCAGCAGCTCTGGGACTGGAGCCCAGGTCTCGGAAGTCCCCTGGCACTGCAGGAAAAGAACAAACCTGTGCAGAGTGAGGCTGGGAGATGTGACTGGGCCTGTCTCCCCAGTTTGCCCTAATTGACTTTATGAGGCTTCCAGGAGGAACCTTTGCCTTCTCTGGGTCACCATAGAGCATCTCAGTTCTACATCCTCCAGGATTTTCTGCTACCTGCTCCCCACAAGTCCAACACTGTGCAGCCCAGGTCACATGACCCTTGGGAGGCGGGACAAGTTCCTCAGGGCTTTGCTAAGAAGGCCACCTTCATCTGTCTAAGGCAGTGTGTCTCAGAACCTAGCCATTTTCTTCCCATCAGAATGATTTTTGTCATTTCTACCAATCACCTGAAACATTATTTATTATTTTGTCTTTAACAACAACAACAGCAAAATACTTTTACTTTTAAAGGGAAATCTATATTACTGCTATAAACGGAGAACCAGTGTGGGTGGCCATAAACAGTGGGCTACTGTAAAGCTAAGACTAGGAAAGAACAAAGTCAGTCATTGCTAGGCAGTGTAGCCAACACAAGTGCTGAGACCAGGCAAGTCAACCCTCTGCTAAACGAGACAGCAAGTGTTGGAGAGGCGGTTGGGACAACCTAGCATCTCCCAAGACTTTCTGCTGGACACCACCTGAAGGCCTGAGGAAGACCTGGTGACACCTCCCTTTGCATCTGGGGCTGGCGGACCTGCCTGTGAAGCTGTTGGTTGCAATTGGGAAGCACTGCCTGTGACCACACTCTTGCTCCCTAGTGATGACGCTATCCACACAGCTCTCACAACTGCTTGAAGGTCTTCCATGGCATCAGTCTCTTGGGAAATGTCCTTGACCAGGAGACTCGTCTTGCACAGTGATGGCTGGCTTAGCAGCCTGCCTCTAGACCTGCCAGAGCACTCAGCTAACTCCTGGGGCTGCTTTGAAAGCCTCCCATCCAAGGAAAGATCTATGAGGAGGAGGGTGGCATTACCTCCAGTGGTAGTATTGTGCTTGAGAAGGGGGTTGGAATTAGGTAGAGTACACTCTATATCCTTTGTATCACTCGATTTAAAAAAAATAATGACAGCATATTTCCATATTGTGTAATAATAATATAGACTTTTTCTAAAGAAGTCCCACTGTCCTGCCAGGGTCAAGGCATCCTGTTTGGGCATCTGGGAGACAGTTCAGGTGAGCAGGTAGGAGCAGTGGCTGTTTCCCTTGGTCCAGCCTGATGGCAGCAGCATGGTCCTCCTGAGCAGGAAATGAGTGTGGGTTCTAGTCCTTTTGGTGCTATTGAGACAGAGTAACTTATCCTGGATTTTTGACTCCAAACTGGGAACTTGTCAACTGAGTGATCTTTGTTTTGTTTGTTGTTGTTGTTTTTGTTTCATCAGGGTCTCACTCTGTCACCCAGGTTGGAGTGAGGTGGCATTATCATGGCTTACTGTGGCCTTGACCTCCTGGGCTCAGGTGATCCTTCTGCCTCAGCCTTCTAAGTAGCTGGGACTACAGGTACATGCTACCATGACCTGCTACTTTTTTTATTTTTGGAGAGACAAGGTCTCACTATGTTGCTCAGGCTGGTCTTGAACTCCTGAGCACAACAATTCTCCCACCTTGGCCTCCCAAGGTGCTGGGATTACAGGCAGGAGCCACCATGCCCAACCAGTAATTTTTTTTTTTTTAATTTTTTATTATTTTTTCTAGAGATAAGGTCTCACTATGCTGCCTGCACTGGTCTTGAACTCCTGGGTGCAACCATTCTCCATCCTTGGCCTCCCAAAGTGCTAGGATAATAGGTGTGAACCACTGTGCCTGGTCCATGATGACTGTTTTGGCATCTTGGCCATCGGTTGGCTGTGCAAGGCTGGGCAAATCACTTTTTCTTTCTGGACCTCAGGCCCCTCACTAGCAAACTGAGGAGAACATGATTAGATCTGAGATGCTCAACTAGGGCCACTAGTCAAACACAATCATCAGACTTGTTTTGTAGGCCACAGAGTATCTTCTGATTAGCTGCCATCATTTAAAATTAGGAGATTGCACACAGAAGCCTAGATTTTGCACATCCTAAGAAGTCTACAGATCTGGCAACATTGGGCCTATATCATGACATTTGCTGGAAATTGGGTCAGGGCTGTCCCCTGACACATGACTCACCTACACAGGCTGTTCAGCTATTTGAGCTACTCGGTGTTTAATATTCACAACAGCTGCATATTAGGGATGAGGAAACTGAGGTACAGAGAGGTTACACACTGACCTCAGATCATACCGAGGTGAACAGGAGAGCCAGGACTTGAACCCATGCAGTGTGGTTCTGTGTGCATTTATTTCCTCATTTTGTCTCTTGTCAGGGAGCCAAGAACTGTGCCAGATGCTGTGGAGACAGATGGAGGCGGAGTGAGGCTTCCAGTGATCTCTCTGCAGTGGTAGTATTGTTTCCGAGAAGGGGGGAGGAATTAGGTAGGGCACACTGTATATCTTTTCTATCACTTGAGTTTTTAATAATGATAACATAGTTCTTATTGGGCCTCTTACCCACTTCCTGTGCTGGGGAGGCAAGGGTTAACCCCACCTTGCTTGTCTGGCCCTGGCCAGTGGCAGCCAGGATGGAGGTGGGGAACTTGCTAGAGGCCAATGAAGCAATGCCCTGTCGATAACTGGTGTTGACCCTGATAGCAGCCCCTGGCCCAGGCTGGCCCCCAGCTGGCCCTCAGTGGCTCCCCTAGGGCGTGTGGGGAGCTCTGCATGGGCTCTGTTTTGGCTTGGCAGAAGGCGCACACCGCCTCCCCTGGTGGCTGCAGCCCTCATGTTTACCATGCAAACAGCCAAGTGCTCCACACTATCATTTAGAGGCCAGGGGGCGGCTGCTGCCGCGGGGCACCAGGCGGCCCAAGCCTGTTTAAGCTGTCCTGGGACCTGCCGCCTGCACGCGCCCAAAGTCCATTTGCCTAGGAATTAATGGGCCCCACAATGCTGCTTGGTGCAGACACAAGCCTGAAGGTAGCCAGGGAGGGGGAGGAGAGGATGTAAAAGGGAGGTCGTAAAAGGGGAGGGTGCTGCTCGGCTCTGGCTGACTTCCTCTTCTTGAGTTCGCAACCTTGAGCCTCTGGGTCTTGATGCCTCAGTTTCCCCATCACTATTTACCCTTCCAGAACTTCGAAGAGCAGTAAGCTCATGGACTCAGAAGATTCTACTGAAGCATCTCTTGGGGTTGTGGCTGTGTGACACTGACTATCATGGATTAACATTCACTGTAGAAACATGAATTAGCATTTACTGCAGTGCTCAGTGTCAGGCATTGGACTAAGACTTTGAAACCTTGTCGTTGAAATGTAATGTACTTTCAGAAAAGTGTGCAAATCATAAGTGCGCTGCTCAATCAATTCCCACACCCTCCTCGTACCTGTGTTATTAGCACCCATCAAGGGCAGGATATCTTTAGCATCCCAGAAAAAGCCCTCATCTTCTTGCTCCACCCACCAGCCACCATCTGACTTGCATCCCCTCCTTCAGTGTTCACCACAATCCCATTCCAATTTCATAAATGAAGGAGCAGGGGCTCAGAGTGGCCGACCACACCAGCTAGTGATTGGGTCAAGATTCAAACCCAGACCCTTTATCTCTAGAACCCACACCTGAACCATGGTGCTTGGGCAAAGACTGAGCCTGGTGTGAGGTACAGATAAGCCTTGTGACATACTCATCGTTGTCTTCCAGGAACGTCCAGTCTTGGGGAGCTGAGGTAGAAATCTCAACCATTCCTCAAAAGGTGTAAATGTTGTGCTATCATCTGTTTCCCTAGCTTCATAGGGCAGGGACCACGTCTTCTTTGTTTGCCCTTCAAAACCCTGCAAGGTGCCTGGAACACAGCTGGTACTCAATAAATATTTGTCAGGAGAATGAATGAATGAGGGAATGAATGAGAAAAGAAAGAAAATGAGAGGGAAGAAATGAGGGTAGAAGGAAGAAAATCAAAACAAGCTTTCTTTCCAAATTCTCAGCTCCGCCTCTCTGGTCTGACCCTATGCTCATTCCCAGACCCGAACCCTTGCTGCAGACTCCAGTTTCTTCTCAGATCATCTCGCTGAGGTCACAGTGACTACTCCGCATCAACTGCTTGGAATTTCTTCTGAGGCCTCATGCACTACACATGCATCTCTAGGGAGGCAAAGACTAGAAAGGTAAGAAATGTGGATATTGGAGTTGGCCTTGACCTACCCAAAGGTGGGCACAGGCCAGAGTGGGCAGAAGGAATCGTGTTCACCTCCAAAGATGCCTGGAGCCAGCCCCGCCACCTCTCAGAGGTCTCCCCTGCCATCCCCACACTAATTTCTTACTCTTCCATAGTCACAGCCCAGGGTTCCATGCTCCCAGCCCTTACTCCTGCCTCTCCTTTCACATAGAGGGGCCTTCCCTCCGGTCCTTCCTCTTGGCAGGAAGGGCCACTCCTCTGACCCCTTGAGACTCCCCTTGAGTGATTCTCTTATCTGGTGATTTCTGCTCCTCAGAGGTAGAATGCTTCGCTCCTGCATCCCCTAAATCCACCCCCCTAATCATTGGCACTACTGAGCGTTAGTGATAGATTCCTGGGTCTCTCTCCCTCATTAGACTCTGAGCTGTGTGGGCAGAGTCCTGGATTAGATCCATTGTCTTTATATTCTATGTTTGTCATAGCGCTGGACATCGAGTAGATCCTAATAGATGTTGATTCCACCAAGTAATTAATGGGTACTTCTCGGGCCAAGGTCCCTGATGCACAAATGCTGCCGTTCACGTATATTCTTTGTAATTAAAAAATCCAAATGCCCACCATCTCTGCAACTGGGAACTATATTCTTTTCCAAGAACATATGTTGGAGGTTGAGCAGAAAGGAGGACTTCAGGCCACTGAGGGGTAAGAGCAATTGGCGCTAAAAGGACAAGAAACAGAGATACCATCTTCACTCTTCCCCAAGAACCAGCCCCAAGCAATGCTGGAGTGTTTTTGGCCCCCCTCCTTCGTCTATGCCTGTTCCCAATGTTCTACAGCCAGAAAGCCTGACAGGATTGTGTCTACCACCGACCCCTAATGCTGTTGCTCTGGGATCATGCTACCCTAGAAGTCAGGAGATCTGGGTTGCCACTGTGTAACCTTGAGTGAGCCCTTTTCCCTTTCTGATCTTCAGTTTTCCTGTTGGTGAAATAAGGGATGCGAGGATCAAGTTGCTGTTTACGGGGCTCTCCGCTCTGACACTCTGACTCCCCTGTTTTCTTCAGACTGTGGAAATGTTCCCTCCTCCCCTACCTTAAGGTGCATGTATGTCTCTCTTAAGTTAAAATGAATTTTGTCAGGAGAGTTTGTTTAGGCTTTTATGGAAAAAGTTTCAAGAAAACTGAAGATCCTCTAACAGTCACAAGAACACCAACAGCAAGAAAAATAGCTGGTATTTATTGAACATTTGTCTGTGCCAAGAGCTTACAAAGCTAAGTGCAGTGAATCCTGAAACCTCCCCTGGGTGATGGGTGCCATGTATTCCCATTTACAGGTGGGGATACTGAGGCTCAGAGACATACATCTCTTACCCATGTTTACACTGTAAACAATTGGCAGAGCCCGTATTCAAATCCAGGTTGGCTCCATTCCAGAGCATGCCGTCTTGATGATGGAAGCAGATCCCATTGAGACCTCTCCCTGGGGTAGTGTGTTTCTGCTTTCTGGAGGGCTTGTACAACCATGACAGTCGTTGATCCTTAGTCAGAACCCATGTGGCCACCTGAGGAAGTTATATCAACTTCTCTTTCAGAGAAGGAAACTGAGGCACAAAAGGGTTGGCAACTTGCGCAATTTGGTGGTTCCCAACATTTCTGTGTTCGTGGACCACTTGGGAATATTGAAATGTGAGGGACACACACAAAGGGTTACAAAGCAAACACCAAATTTCTTAAAAATAAGTTTGAGGAATATTGATGTTTTGGATGTTTTGGATACATAAGTGAACACACAAATACAGACATGCACTTCCGGCTCTGCTTCCTCATCCCCTTCTCCAGGGCTGGCCACTTTGTGGACCCTGGAATCTACTTTGTCGAAGGAGAAAACACATTTAATGACTCCTGAAATCTCAGTGACTTGCCAATTTGTTTTCTTTTTTTCTTTTTTTTTTTGAGTTGGGGTCTCCCTTAGTCACTTAGGCTGAATTGCAGTGGCACAATCATGGCTCACCACTGCCTCAAACTCCTGGGCTCAAGCAATCCTCCTCCTTCAGCCTCCTGAATAGCTGGAACTATAGGTATGTGTCACCATATCTGGATAATTTTTAAAATGTTGCTTTTTAAGTTAATTACTTACCTTTTAAGTTTGTTTGCTTCTTTGTTTGTTTTTTGGCAGAGACAAGGTCTTGCTATGTTGCCCAGGTTGGTCTCCAATTCCTGGGCTCAAGCAAGCCTCCTGCTTCAGCCTCCTGAGTAGCTGAGATTGCAGGTGTGTGCTACCACCTCTGGCTAATTATTTATTTGTGTGTTTGTTTGTTTGCTTTGTAGAGATGAGGTCTCACTATGTTGCCTAGGCTGGTCTTGAACTCCTGGGCTCAAGCAATTCTCCTGCCTCAGTCTCCCAAATTGATGGGATTATAGGCATGAGCCACCGTGCCCAGCCTTGACTCACCAATTTCTGTCTGGAGGCCTGGGGAGCTGGGATGTGGTTTAGTCTCAGATCCAGTGGCTTTCTATGACATCTTAAGATGTGTAATTCCCACTCAGGCCAGAGAAAGGCAGTGGGAGGCTCTGCAACCAGCTAGTATATAGCTCCAGACCCACAACCTGTCAAGATGTCTTTCTTAAGCTTAAAAACCCTGGCGCTTGAATGCTTGTTGCTTCAAGTAATAACAGGCCTGACTAGAAGTGACGTACTTAGTGAATTCATTTATTCTTTCACGTTGCAAGAACTCTGGAGCCGTGAAAGCTCCTTCTACCTTTCTGATCCTTTGCACATTGGTATGGTCTTGGCTTGTCCCCCGCATGATTGCAACATGGTACCTGCAGCTTCCAGTATCACAGATACCCATGTCAATATCCAGCCAAAGAAGAATGTGTCCTTCCAGGAGTGGATCACACGCCTATGTGTCAGGAAGCTGGGAAAGACCATATTTACCATCTTCAGCCTTGATAATGGGAAGCAGGCCCCTTCTGCAAGGAAGAAGTGCTTTGGGTTGCAAGAAAGTGGTTGTTAGCTGGATATCAATGGTACCTGCTACAAGTGGCAAAGAGAAGTCCATTGACCACTCCTTCAATATGGCTCTGTGGTACCTGCCATGTGGGACATGGAAAGATGCAGCCAAGGGAAGCTCCTGTTGGAGTCAGATGCTCTATGTGACTTGTCCATTCTGCCAGCTCTCCATCCCAGACTGCTCCCTTCATCCTTGGCCCTACTCCATGTGAGGATAGGATTGTGAACATGGAGGGTCTCTTACTACAAAGACGGGTTGCCTTGGGCACCCACAACATGCCAGGTCCCATGCTGAACACCTTGTCTATCATCTCATGAATACTCATAGCAATCCCCATTTTACAGATGAGGGAACTTAGGCCTGGAGAAATAAAGCAACTTGCCCAAGGTCATGCAGATGGTGAGGGAAGACAATGAAATTCAGTTCTTCTTGACTCCAGAGTCTGCCCTCTCAGGTGCTGTTATTAATTCACCTGATTCAAAGGCTCTGAGATTCTACTCTAGAGCCTAAGAGCTGGAGTCCTGATTTTCATTCTGCTGGCATCTCCCTGGCTCAGGACCAAGCATGTAGTGCTCCCCTTCCCCCACCCGGCCTGGTCTAACTCCTCTGCTACCACCAGTTATGTCTTTGTATGTGTATATGGGTGCAGAGAGGGATGAGGGAAGCCCCATCTACCTGCCACCTTCAGGACTGCCTTTTTCCAGGCAACTCAGACTACAGCTACCCTGAGCCCCCGCTCTGCCCCTCGCATGCCTCAGAGGGCACACGGGCAATCAGACCTGATCTTGGAATCACTGATGTGGAAAATTCAGGGGAACGAATCCTGTTGGCTCTGGGCAGGTGCAGCTGTCACTGTCCCCGGCCCCAGGTTCTGGCTGGCTGGGCCCCTCCCTCAGTCTCAGGCACAGGGAGATGAGTGTGAGGAGGCTGCAGGGGAAAGGGAGCAGGGTGCCATGCTGCCCTGTAGCCATGGCCATGCCAGCCCCTATAGCCCCTCTGCTAGAACAGACCTGTTCCCCATCCTGAAAAGGAAGCCTATTGGACGGAGTGATGTTGTGCCTGCCAAATAAACACAGGTATGTGTTTTTCCAAAAATAAAGACTGCCAGACACCCCTGATCTCCATGGTCTAGCTCTTTGGGGCATGACCTCAAAGAGGAGAGCTGAGCCAGAATACGTGCAGCAACTTATCTGCTGTACTAAGGCATCTCACTCTGTATGTCCCTGTCTCTGGGTCTAAAATGCCCAGATGAGAAAGACATTCATCTTCTTCTTACAGTGGAGAACCACATGAGGGCAGGAAGCAGGTCACCTCACAAATATTTCTGGAGCCCCTGCAGTGGGCTCAGGCTGTCCTCCTTAACTTAGAGCACTGAATATGTCTGAGCCAGTATCTATCCATCCATCCCTCCATCCATTCATCTGTCCCTCCACTCATCCATCCACACGCACTTGCTGAGTGCTGGCCGTGTACCTGCCCTGTGCCGCACACTGAGGATAAGGGTCTAGGGTCTGAGACATCCCTGCCTATGCAGGGTGTACCATGCAGTAGAGGAGGCAGACAGGGCAGCTATAACCACGGTGCAGGGAACCAAGACCTGGAGAGAGGCCCACCTGTGCCTCACATCAGAGCTCCAAGTTTAACTGGGCTTTGCCATCCCTTCAACTCTTTCAGGAATGGAGGATGCACTCAGGAAACACCCAAGGCTAGAAGTTGCCAGATTTGAGTTTTGGGAAGGTCACCTTGGACTTGAGAGAGTGCCATTGGAGGTAAGCATGAGGAGGCTGATCCAGAGGTGAGACATGGCAGCCTCAGTCAGGCAGTTGAAGAGGGTGAGGGGAGGAGAGGGAGAGGGAGTAGAGGGGTAACTTTGAGCAGTATTTAGGAGGTGGCGCCAAGAGGACTGGGTGAGAGATGAGATGCAGGTGAAGGAAGAGGGAGGGTCAAAAGTGGTGCCCACATTTCTGAGTTGAGCAATTTGGTGGATGTTGGGACTCTTTGCTGATGAGAAAAAGGATCCTGACAAAGGGGGTTGGCTCACCAGGTGATTCACAAGTCACAGGATCTGGAGCAGAGCTCCATAAAAGCTTATTAAGGGTCTCCTGACCCAGGAGACCCTGGCCTCGGGTGCCTATGGGGAGAGGGCTGCTGAAGGCTTGGGAGAGGAGAAAGATGGTGTCCCTTTAGAGTTGTGGTGTTCAACCGAGTGTTTTCAACCCAGGGACATTTGTCAATGTCCAGAGACAATTTTGATTGTTGCAACTCTGGAGCAGCAGACTCATGGCAAATGGTAGGCACAGATGGGGATGCCATTAAACATTCCACAGTGCACAGAACAGCCCCCACTACAAGGAACGATCCAGCTGGAAATGTCAGTAGTGCTGAGGTTGAGCCCCACTTAAGGGAGCCAAGGAGTCAAATTCAGTGATGGGAACTGTAGAGACAGATGTTTGGGTTCAAATCTGGTCACGAGTAAGTTATTTGCCATTCTGTGCTTCATGTTAAAGGATATAGTGCATGTCCCGGTGTACACAAGATCAGGATCTACTAAAAGGTAAGCGGCCTCTAAGCTTGTCCATTCATCAGTTCAGATGGCCACACCCTGGGAGTGTGAGGAAGCTGCCCTTCAAGTCATGGACACTGGGTGCGACACCTTTATATAAATTAGTTATGATCACAGTTGTCATAATAGTGCTGTACAGAAAGCAGGCACCATGTAAAGTGTTCCATGTGTACTGGCACATGCTACCATCACAAGCATCCTGCCACACAGGGCTTTTATTCCCATTTCACAGGTGGGGAAACTGACACTCAGAAAGGTTGAGTGTGTGCAGTCACTAGAAACACATAGATAAATAGGGTTGCTCCAGGACAGAGAGATGGGAAAATAAGCTGCCACTACACCTGTTGTGGGGAAAAAAACAGAGAGACCATGACACCGAGGCTATCTTAGGAAGTAGTGGCTTATTAGCGCCAGCGCAAGTCAACAGGCTAATGCTCCAAGGCTGAGCAACCTGGTGAAAGAGGAGAGGTGCTTTATACCTTAGTTTAGAAAAGGGAGGGGGTCAGGTTGTGTGACTATACATTTTTATTTGGAATTTGCAAGGTTGTATTTAGCAAAATCAGATTTTCAAAGAACAAATTGTCTCCAGGATATACAGGGCAAGCAGGGGTTGTAAACCGATAACTTTACAAAGAGAGGATGTGAGGGTAAAGTTGTGAATGGATTACTATCTTGCATTTTCAGGAAAGCGACTTTGGCTATTTGATTTTCTCACATCTCATTGTCTAGCAAGTCTAGAGCTTGCTGCTTGATTTTTAAAAGGAATACTTTTAACTGTTATCAGCCCCTCTCTGCCACACACCCTGATGAGCAGCTACTGTGGGTCGGGTCCTGTTTTGGTCACCTGGTTCTTACTCTCGAGAAGTTCACAGTCTAGCGGGCGAGACAGATGACAAGATAACCAAGCTATGCACACCCACCAGAGTCCGCATTTCCCAAGTGCCAGGTACAGGTTTTGGCTCATTTAATCGTAGGATTTGTCACAATCCTCATCTTGGAGTTTGGACTGAAGTTGTGAAAGATTTTATCTTACATTTGGTTTGTGGAGTCAAGTTTCAAGCCCCAATCTTTGTGACCCCAGAGTCCAAGGTCCTAGCCCCTCGGATGAACCCCTGCCCTTTTCTGCAGGGCACACCTGCACAGGCCTGGCACCCAATGGCTTGCCTACCAGCCTCAGTCTGTTTGCCCCAGACTTTCCTTTGAACTTCTTCCTTCTGGAAGTGATCAGCTATCAGCCCTGAGCATGCTCACCAGCAGGGAGACAGGCCTTTGCGTGGTTCAAAAATGATGCGATCCTGGTAGATACCAGCCAGAAGCTTGCTCCTAAGGGACCCAGAGCTGAACTTGGACTTCAGACAGTCTCTGAGGGTTGCTTCCTCCTCCTCCAGATAGGTTCTCCTTGCACTGATATGATCTTCAAGTAGGAAAATAAAGGTTCAGTCTGTTCCCCCCAAAGAGGCTGTGGATATGTGGATATCAAAGTAAGAGGAAGAGGGCACTTGAAATGACAGCCTCATAAAAGATGCTCCCTGCAGGCACTAAGGAGGGTCATTTGCCTTCCCTGGCTTCCTTTTCAGGTACCCTCATGGGAACCTTGTCAAAGGGTCCCAAGGAACTCACATTTTAATACAATACAGGCCAGTGGATCACAGTCTGCTAAGCACAGATCCCAGGGGTACCTAGGATTTATTACTAGGTACTAGCATGTTAACTGAACTAGCATGTGTTTGTACTAGCATGTTAACTGAAGCCCCGATGTTTCCTGTACAAGGAACAACTAGCAAGTCATGCACATTTATATTCAACACTCTTTATTTATTTATTTTTAGATTAGAAAATATAATTTATTTAAAAACTAAATTAGAAAGAGAAAGAGGAGATTCTCCTTCCCAAGATAGGGGAGGGGGCCAAAACTTAAGAAAACATGACCTGGCCATAGCTTAAAGAGCACATGGCCACACCATAGCTTAGCAAGGCAATGGCCTCAACTCTTTTTCTTTTAATGACATTTTATTTATTTACTTATTTATTGTTTGAGTCTGAACCTCACTCTGTCACCCAGGCTGGAGTTCAGTGACATGATCATGGCTCACCTCAGCCTCGATCTCCTGGGTTCAGGCAATCTTTCTGCCTCATCCCCCTCCCTGCCCTCCCCCACCCCCAGTAGCTAGGACTACAGGTGTGCACCACCATGCCCAGCTACTTTTTCTTTTTGATTTTTTATAGAGATGAGTTCTCCCTATGTTGCTCAGGCTGGTCTCAAATTCCTGAGTTTAAGTAATCCCCCTGCCTCAGCCTCCCAAAGTGCTGGGATTATAGGCATAAGCCATCCTGCCAGCCTTCAACTCTTTCAATTCTGCTTATTACCCAAGTGTTTATTGAGCATTTCTTTGATGTCAGCACCATATAGAAAACTGAAGGCCTCATCGTGTGGCCAGGTGGTAGCCCTCCTTAAGGGACACACGAAATGGAATGGAAGCTGTTTTCAGACCTTCTGCTGTGCTGGGAGCTTGGCCTCTTGCTTCCAGCAATAAGCAGTCCTTTTAGAGGTGGATGTGGAATGTTCTGAAACAAGAGTGTCAGGAAGTACTCCATACTCAGCTGCTGAGTTCCCACAAAGCCTCTGAGAATTGCCGGCCATTGTATAGACAGGATTGTCACTTGTGGAATGGGAGAAATCACTTAAGTAGAAAAAAATTCTCAGACAAATATGAAGCCTCACTGGAAATCTTGATATGCTCTGGTGTCAATATGATCTCCACAAATCATGAAAGGAGAGTTTTCAATAGGGCTGTAGCTGTGTAGTGGGAAGATAGAGACGTTGTGACACCAAGACTATTATAGGAAGTGGCAACTTTATTACGCCGGCGGGCTCGACGTGTTAATGCTTTCAGGTCGAGCCCCCCAGAATAGGAAAAGAAGGATCTTATACCTTTGTTTAGGTAAGGGAAGGAGTTGTGTTGAGCGATTACACATTTTCTTTGGAATTTACAAGTCTGTGTTCAGAAAAATCAGATCTGTCAAAGAACAAACGGTCTCCAGGAAATGCAGGGTGAGCAGGGGCTGTAACTGATAAGGAGAGCAGTTGTGAATTAGGTACTCTTTCTTTTGCATTTCCATGAGAGCCATCAGTCTCTGGCCATTTGGATTTTTTTTTTTTAAAACAAAACCTGCCGGGCGGGCTCTTTAGAGCTTGCCGCTTGACTTTCAAAGGAAATACCTTTAACTGCTACCAGCCCCCTTCCTGCCATAGCTGAGTTGCCTCCACATCATTCCTTCACTCACTCATCCATTCAACAAATATGTGTTGTATGCCTGGCACCATGCCAAGCTCTTGGTGTGGGTTAGCTCACTGACTCTTCATAGCATCTCCAGGAGGTCGATACAATGAGTGTCCACATTGTACAGATGTGGAAACTGAAGCCCATGGTTGCACAGCCAGGAAGAGAGACGTAGGCCAAATCCTGGTTCTGCTGCCTTCAGTGGTGTGACCTTGGAATGAGGTAACTTCACAGAGTCTTGGTTTTCTTGCAGATGAATTGGCTCTGATAATCCCTAAAGCAATGTTGCTGTGAGGCTTCAGTGAAATATTGTTCCCAGCAGGCCTGGCCCATAAACACCTTTGGTATTTTCAGACTTCCTTCCCTTTCCCGGCTCCAAGTGGTCTGGGCTGCAACTCCCTCTAAAATTAGGCAGGGCTGGCTCTGTCTCTGGGAATCAGCCTTCAGCCCACCCATTCCTGGCCTTTTGGGGCATGGAGTTCCAGGAAGGCCTCATTCCCTACTGAGTGTGCCCTGGGGTACCCACCCTGCAGAGAGAGTGTGGGAAGGATGGGAGCTTCCCCTGGCCAAGAAGGTAAGGACTGAGCACCCTTGTCCCCATATCCCTGGGCACTACTGCTGGAAAATAGCAAGGCAATAAATGTTTTAAATGTAAGGTAATAAAAATTTGGAATAAAACCATTTGAAATCCTGCCTAAGTGCTGGCTCCGGAAAGGGCCTGTCTTATGTGAAACCTGGTGAACCGGTTTTAACGGAGATGCTGGTGTCAGAAGACCTGGCTCAGTAGGGAGGGGTCCCTGCTGGCCCTTAACTCCTGGGGTCTCAGTGTCCTAATGTCAGTGGTGGTGGGGGTTGGGGGAAGACTCCCACAAAACACCTCCCTGGGTCCCTCTGGGCTAAGACTCAGAAACCCAGTTTGCAGGCAGGAGTTGGCTGAGGGAATGAGAGAAGGAGACTGGAGGTGAAAAGCTCCACATGACCCAGTGGTGTCCCTTCTCTCCCTTGCCAAGTCCTGTGGTGGATGTTTCAGTAGATGCGTCATCTCAGATACTTACCTCGTCCCTATGAGACAAGAGCATGGACTATGCCGTGAAAGACACCAGAGGCTTATTGGTTCCCTGATGAAGCTGGCCGCAAGTGAGATGCAGTGGGCTCCCTGGCTACCATTTAAGGAGGCCCTCCCTTTCAGGGTTGTAAAAGTGCAGGCTTGGCCTCTGAGAGTATAAGTTTTAAGGAGGACCTCCTTAGGTATTGGTCTTGGGTGGCTTGTTTGACTCTTCCTGGTCCCTGATCTTACAACAGCTGCTTTTTCAGGCCCAGGTGTGCTCAGCTGTGAAATCGGGCCAAACAAGATCCATCCCTCAGAGACACAGTGAGGGTGAAATATGTGTCCTGTGGAGGTGTTTAGATCATCCTGAGCACTTCCTAGACACTAACTGATCATAATACCAGGCCATTTTACAGATGAGGAAAGTGAGGCTTAGAGAGATCACACAGCAAGCAGGTAGAACCAGATCTGAACCCAGGCTAAGGTGAGGGGTACAGACTGAGGTGAGAGTTGAGATGAGGCATTCAAATCAAGGCCTAGAGATAAGGTGAGAGGGAGGACTTTTGCAAGGGGAGCTGGCTTGGACTGGGCTGGTAGCAGTGATGGGACATTGCTGTCAGATTCTGCATCCATTGTAAAGGAATAGCCACCATCTTTGAGAATCCGACAGATACTAACCATCTCCCCAAAAACTGCAACAGCCCCCTCCACTGACACAACCAGTTACCTATGGTCTCAGGGGTTGTGAGCTTCTCTGAAGCCATCCCTGATCCCCACGTGAGAGAAGCTCTTGGTCTTGAGAGTTTTACATTGTGCGGGAGTGGCACAGCCTGGATCCTGCCCCATCCCTTGTTATGCCCAGCTTTTCTTACAAGTGAGGCCCATGCTCTCCCTCCAGTCCTTCCCCTCATCCTGTCCCTTGTCTGTCTGCTGGGACGTACTTGAAGGGAAGGTAGATGCCACTAAAGTTCCGTGGGATGTTCAGTCTCCCTGACCCCTGCATGAGACGCTGCACAGGTGGGCTGGAGCAGCCTACAGTGGATTCCCCTGTCATGAGCTATACCCTTCCTGCAGTGGACAGGGCACACACCGCAGGACTAGCTCAGGTGACAGAAATGGAAGTAGGTAGAGCAAAACTGGCACGGATCAGGAAACCAGTAAAAGTGTGCAGAATCTGTGTGTGCTTTTGCCATGGTCCTGATAGAGTGTTGCGGTCATTGGTAGGCACATGTGATTTTTCCATGCAATTGTAAGATCTTTGAGGACAGAGCATGGTAACCTTGTTTTTTTCATTTTGGAATAAGATGGAAAGACGGGAAGAAGGGGAGAGGGAAAAGGGAAAGTGTTGTGGCTATTATAGCTTCATTTGGCTCAGCTAGAGCCTCTTTTTCTTTTGGAATCAGATTCTTACTCTGTTGTCCAGGCTGAAGTGTCGTGGCATGATCTTGGCCACCACAGTATCAACCTGCTGGGTTCAGGTGATACTTCTGCCTCAGCCTCCCGAGTAGCTGGGACCCCAGGTGTGTGCAACCACACCTGGCTAATTCTTTGATTTATTGTCGAAACAAGGTCTTGCCAAGTTGCCCAGGCTAGTCTCAAGCTCCTGAGCTCAGGCAATCCTCTCACCTCAACCTCTCAAAGTGCTGAGGTTACAGGCTTGACACACTGTGCCCAGGCTACAGCCTCTTTTACAACAGGCTAATGAGGCTGAGAGAATATGAAGTTAGAGCTGTAGATTGTCAGATGGGACTTGGTGGGAAAGAATGATTGCAACTTAGCCTGATGGAGAAAGCAAGACTTGACCCTCTCATCGGAACCCCTGGATTCAGCTAGACCTGAAGGTCCTTCCTGGTTTTATAAGCCAATCATTTTTTGTTTTGTCCTTTTATATTTTTTCCTAATGCTAATTTGTATGATATATCTGACACTTGTAACTAAGAGCCCTTACTAATACAGAAAGGTGAAAGAAGTCAAGTGGACAGGAGGAAGGAAGGGAGGGCACAAGGGAGGGATGTCTCTAATGTGTAGGGAGCACACAAAAGCTTGTGCCAGTTCAGATACAACAGAGCCATCATAAGGCCTCTCTTGCTGCGGATCTGGGACTGGAATGCAGCCTCCAGGGTCAGCCAGACAAGAAGGTTTTAGGGAGAGAGGGAGGCTAAAGGTGACTGGGGCTTAGAAGCTAGGGAGGTGGAGACGGATTAGTGGAAGCCTGAGCAGCAGCTCTTTGTGTTTACAGTAAACAGAGGCGGGTGGCCCAGCCTCTGCTGGGTCCTCAGAAGGGAGGGGAGCAGCTAATGAAAACCGCCTCTCTCCTGACCCTCTGGGTTATTAAACATGGGTGGGGAGAGTAGGAGGGCACAGTACCTTGAGATGGCACAGATTATGTGGTAAGTAAGAGTCAACTGACCCAGAGATGGGTGTATCAAGAAAGCGCCCAGCCCAAAGCAGGAGCTAATGACAACCTTGAAGGATTGTCAGAAGCCTTCTCCTCCTCCTTTGGCTGCTAGGGAGGTTCTGGAGAAACTTGACGTCCAAATGAGACAGGGTTACTGTGTTTTCATCTCTTGCTACTCAAAGTGTGGTTGCAGAACCAGTGCCTTCATCTGGAAGTTCGTAGAAGGGCAGAATCTCAGAAGCATCCCATGCCTGCTAAATCACAAGCCCCTGAGGGTGATTGTTCCACATTTTAATGTTTGAGATGCCCTGTTATTCTTCACCGCATGGCAGGAAGTGAGGACAGGTGATTTCACAGTGATGCAAATTGGCTCCGTGTATGGATTTGGATCAGGTGAGAAATATGTAGTGTCAGAGGCATTTCTGCAAATTAGATCTTATTGGAAATCCACCAAAGCGATTAGTTATTTAAAACAAAAACAGCAGCCCCAGCAGCAGGAACAAAGAGCATGGAAGTCTGGCTTTTTAATGTGAAGCGATGCAACGTCCTTAGGAAGTTAATATTTTTAAAATTAAATTTACTCAAATTGGGCCATGTGCTATAGCTCATGCCTGTAATCCCAGCACTTTGGGAGGCTGAGGCGGGAGGATCACTTGAGGCCAGGAGTTCATGACCATCCTGGGCAGCATAGTGAGACGCTGCGTCTACAAAAAATAAAGAAATTAGCTGGGTGTGGTAACACGTGCCTGTAATCCCAGCTACCTGGGAGGTTGAGGCAGGAGGATTGCTTGAGCCCAGGAGTTCGAGGCTGTGGTGAGCTATGATCATGCCACTGAACTTCAGCCTAGGCAAGACAGCAAGATTCTATCTCTAAATAAACACATTTACCTAAATCGAAGCGCGGCTGTCCATCTGACGTCCCACACTTGTTATATAGTTTGCATTTGTGGAACTGCTGGTAGTAACATGGCCATACTGAGCATTTGACAAACTTGACCTTGGAGAACCCTCACCCAGTCTTGGGAGGCACATAGGTTTCCACTTAGCAAATTAAGGAACATGCAGGTGATGTCACTCTGGTTTTTGCATTTCATCTTGGTTTTTACTTTTGCTGCCTAATTCTTTCCCTCCCATCTCCCATTCCCTACCCCGCACCCCCATCACTGTCTGGCCCTCCAGGATCAAGACGTTGGGCCTCCAAAGTTTATTGACTTCAGGCAGTTACCAAAAACTGATTGCACATTGCCTACTGTGTACCTGGTGTCTGCAGGGATAAGAGGCATAGTGCTCCCTGCTCCCAGGTGCTCCCAGGACCTTGGCCGTCCAGGACCTTGAACAAGGTGACATGTCCAGTTAGGTAATATGGACAAGTCTGGGGAATTCTGAGTATTAGGAGACAATTCTCCATGGGTCCTGTGTCTCTTGCAAGCTGGCTGCCTTCGTTCCAGTCTTTTCAAGGGTACTTATATGGTAAGCAGCCTTGGGAGATAGAGGTAGAGATAGTGTTTTTCTCCACAGCAAAGAGCAGATTTTATTATTCAGGATAATCAAGGGTAAAGATCAGGTAGGCTAACTGTTCATTATAAAATATTTGGGTTCTCTAAGCCTGAGCTTCCTCCCCTGGAATACCCTCCCATGGCCCCTATGCATGGGCAATGTGACCTATCCCTCTATACTTCATTCAGTGGGAATTAGGGCAAGTGAAACTGACACAAAGGTGAAACTCATGCTTCCCACTGTGCTGTGAATGATGGTCCCTTGTCTCTGACCCAGGAGTCTTGTATCTTCTTCCAGCACCCAAGAGACTATAGAAATAAAATTATTAGCATAAAACAGGGTAAGCCATAAAAGAAGGACAAAATTATGAACTTTGCAGCAACTTGGATGGACTTAGAGTCTATAATACTCAGTGATCTATCACAGCAATAACTGACTACCACATGTTCTTGCTCATAAGCGGACCCTGGACAATTATCATAATACTGTAAGAAAGGGATTGGCAGTAGTGGGAAACTGCCAGGGGTAGGAGAGGAGGGGCACACTTCATCAATAAGGGTACCTGATCTCAAATCAGGTAAAATGGGGACCAAAGCGAGGCCCAAACTTTGCCTGTACAATGACCATTTATATACCTAAACCTTAATTGTACCCCACATCTTTAAAATAAAAAAAAGAAATTGTTTCAAAATAAAATAAAAAGAAAAGAAAGAAAGCAGGATAAGTCTCAGATCCTTCACAATTCTCAGCACTGAATTCTTCTGATTCATGGAATTAAATATATAAGCCCTACTTGGAAAACCAGACCTGGTCCCCTCACTAAGAAGGCCAAAGAAGCTGGCATAGCAGTAAAGAGTATAGAAACAATAAGTCTGGAATCAGATGGACTTGGTTTGAAGCCTGGTTCATGACCTATGACAATTTTCCAACCTCAATGAACCTCAGTGTTCTCATCAGTAAATTGGACTAAAAATTGTTCTTGCTTTATAGGATTGTTGTGAAAATTAAGTGAGAATGAAATAAGATTAAATGAGTACATGATCTACAAACGTCAGTTTTTCTTGTTATTACTATTGTCATGATCACTTTTAATCCTCCAGTCATCTGCTTAGAGGCAGTTGTTGAGACTGCATGGAGCTGGGGACAGTGGCCCTTGGCAGTAAAGATCCATCGAGACTGGCTGTGAGGCATCCCCTGCTGAGACCCCAGTCAGTAGTAGTTCAAGGAATATTAAACCACTCACCTCTATGCTAAGTGTTCTCTTAGAGGTGAGTGGGTTCCCTTGCTTTCAGTTTTAATATATATATTAGTCAGCTCAGGCTGCCATAACTAAATACCATAAACTGGGTGGCTTAAACAACAGAGATTTATTTGTCAGAGCAGTAGAGGCTGGAAGTCTGAGATCATGGTGCCAGCATGGTTGGATTCTGGCAAGGGTCCTCTTCTTGGCTCACAACACCTGCCTTCTCACTGCATCCTCACATGGCAGAAAGCATGCTAGTGTCTCTTTTCTCTCCCATTATGGTACCCTCACCCTTGTGACCTCATCTAAACCAAATTATCATCCATAACATTCTCTGTGCTTCTCCATCCTGCTCAAGTCCCAGGAGGTTGACCTCCTTGACCTGTACCACAAAGATTCTTTTATGTCTGGTTTCTGGTTGGGTCCAGCCAACTGGTGACATCAAAACGAGTTTGAATAGACAAGGAGAGAGAGAGTTTTGTGCACTTATTTCCCCAGGTACTTCCTCCTAGGCCATGGGTTGATGGAGACTGTGCTTCTCTATCAAGGCCAAAGTCAGGGTCTGCAGGTCTCTCTTACACCTGCAGAACTGGCTTGGCTCAGGTGACCGCCCCTCCTCTGCCATTCAGGCTCCAGAGCAGCAATGGCATCACACAGTTGACAATCTGGGTGCTTTCTTCTTGATGTATGGCCCTAACCCTGGCCCACACTTTAATAAGTAGTCCTTCATCAAATATTTCCTGATATGCCATTTGGAGTCTTCCATCTGTTTCTGGCCAGGAACCTGTGTAATGGAGCCTCTGGTGCCCCTGCCTAAGCCCTAAGAGGCAAGCATTATAGTCCTGAAGGGATGCTGGGCACAGCTGGGTAATACTTATACAACCCCTGAAGCAACACAGACCTCCATCCTTTTCTGATGGCCTTGGTTCTCAGACTTTTTAGTTTCGAGATCCATTTACATTCTTAGAAATTATTGAGGACCCCAAATAGTTTTTGTTTAAGTGAATTATATTGATCCACAGCTACTGTATTGGAAATAAAAATGAGAAAGTTGATTCCTGCAAAGCTTGGCAGGCTTACCTTTCATTGCTTTTGCACTGTCAGGCCAAGTGCCCATACATTAAAAAAGGCAAAAAAAAATATTATTATTATCATCAAAAGAATGTTGATCCTGCAGATCCCCTGCAAGAGTATTGGGGTACCCAGAGGTTCTAGGACCACACTTTGAAAACAAATGTAGAAAACACTAGAATGAAGTAATGGGGAGTGTTGAGCACATCTTTATTTTGCCCAAAGACCTTTTCTAATCTGGAACTCAATTGAGCCTTTGGAATCTAAGCTCCATGAAAGCAGAAAGTTTCCATCCTCAGAACTGAGCAGTGCATACATAGGAGATGCCAAAAAAATATAACTGTTGATTTAGAAAGAGGATTCAAGTACAATATAAACAAAAAAAATGTGTTTTGATTTTTTTTTTTAAAAGAAAATGTATCAGCACCATGTGTGGTGGCTCATGCCTGTAATCCCAGGACTCTGGGAGGCCAAGGCAGAAAAATCACTGGAGGCCCGGAGTTTGAGACCAACCTGAGAAACATAGTAAGACATCATCTCTACAAAATCTCTACAAAAAATAAAATAATTACCCAGGTGTGGTGGTTCACAACTGTAGTCTCAGCTACTCAGGAGACTGATATAGGAGGCCACTTGACCCAGGAGGTCAAGGCTGCGGTGCATAACGATTGTGCCGCTGTACTCCAGCCTGGACAGCAGAGTCAGACCCTGACCAAAAAAAAAAAAAAAGGAAAAGGAAAAAGAAAAAGTATCAGACAAATGAATGTAATGATGCAGTAAGCTGAAATAGCACATCTGAGCCTCAGTTTTTCAATCTGTAAAATGTGTATAATTTAGTCCACTGTTTATAAAAATTTATTATGTAAGAACTTTAAGGAGCAAGGAAAAATAAATGAGTGTTGGGGGAAGCCAGAAGCACTCTGCATTCAATCTATTTTCTGAAATTGCTTGTATTTTACTTTCGACGATTTCAGGGACCTTGCAATTCTAGCCCATAATATGTCAATGTTTACCTTAATAGAAAACAATATTTTAAATTACTTAGTAATAGAAAATTTTAAAAGATTGAGGTTCTACTTATCCAGATGCAGGGTGGGGTTTCAAAGGCTACAGTATGTGAATTTAAGCAGAAGTTCTGAGTTTTGGTGTCGATTTTGCCTCTTTCTGTTTGTATGACCTTGGGTGTGTTACATTCTTTTGATTCTGTGTCTTTACTTTTAAACATCAGAATGATGCTGATCACAATGACAATAAACCAAAATTAATTTAAAGTAACAGTGCCTCCAACTCCATGAAAGATAATTCATGAGAGAACTATATAGTAATGTACCTCTGAGTTTGTGTAGAAATTCTAAGTACCATGAAATCATCTCATCCCTGGTTCGCTGCCAAATTCCTTGGGTTCTCAGAGCTAGAATTCCCACAGAGATTTTCACACAGTGTTCCTGGTACCCTAGGATTCCTCAGAGGTGTGTCAGACTGCTGGCGAACTGTGTTAAAGAAAGAAAAATATTCTGCCATATTAAATGGTGAGGAAGACTTTATTCAGGACTACAGCGATAGGTGCCAAGACTATTACAATAGGGGAGAGAGATGAGGTTCAACTCTAATACAACAAAGACAAAGAGGAATTTTTAGTCAATGCACAAAGTGAGGGAGTCAGTAGTGGATACACTACTAAGAGGATACATCTAAGAACAGGGGATTCTTGCTAAACTAACTTAACAGAATCCTTGCTAGAGACTTAAACATTAGAGGTGGGGATGAGAAACAGGAACAGAGAGCAAAGGTGTCCATGTAGCAGGCATGTGGAGATTTTTGCTAAACTGACCGAGAAGGATTTTTGCTACAGTTGGACTGGACAGGCCAAAAACGAAGACTTAGGACGAGGCCTAGTCAAAAAGAGGACTCAGAGGAGACTGTTTGGCCAAGGGGATGGTCTCTATCAGCTGGGCATGGGAGGCTCTTCTACCCAAGTCTCATCCTTGCACCCCAGATCATCTCTGTTTGTATCTGTTTTCATCTGAATTCATGGTTCTTTAAGTCAAAAGAAAATTCAGTAAATGGAGAAATATTCCATATTCATAGATAGAAAGGCTCAATATTGTCAAAGTGCCAGTTCTTTCCAACTTGATCTATAAACTCAATGCTACCCCAATAAAAATTCCAGCAAGTTATTTTGTAAATAGCCACAAACAGATTTTAAAGTTTCTGTGGAGAAGCAAAAGACTCAGAATAGCCGACATGATATTGAAGGAAAACTAACACTATCCAAGTTCAAGACTTGCTATGAAACTATCTTGACACTGAGATATTGGTGAAGGGATAGACAAGCAGATTAATGAACATAATGGAGATTCCAGAAATAAACTCATGCAAGTACAGTCAGCTGGTCTTTGGCAAAGGAGCACAGGCAATCCAAGGGAGAAAAGATAATATTTTAAGCTGTGCTAGAAAAATTGGATATCTAATTGTGAAAAAAAATTAGACACAAACCTTACACCCTTCACAAACATCAACTCAATATTAATCATAGACCTAAATGTAAAATTATAAAACTCCTAGAAAACAATATGGGAGAAAATCTAAATGACATTGGATTTGGTGATGACGTTTTAGATACAACTCCAAAGGCATAATCTAGGTAACAAGCTTTCAGCAAATATCAACTGTTTTTATAATGAAATTCTTATGTGTATATGGACAAAGATTAAAGTGTGCATTTTTGCTGTTGTGAAGGAATTGCAGATAAGCCTTTTGGTTGTTGTTATCGAGATTTAAATTATGTTAACATTGCAAAAATTTTGTATTTATAACCAAAATGCTTCCTTCTTCCTTCCTTCCATTTCTTCCCTCACTCCCTCCCTTCCTCTGTTTCTTTCCCTCCCTCCTTCTCTCTCTCCCTCCTTCTCACCCCTCCCACCCTCCCTCTTTCCCTTCCTTCCTCTCCTTGCTTCCTTCTTTCCTTCCTTCCTTCCTCCTTCCCTCCCTCCTTCTGTCTCTTCCTTTCTTCTTTTTTGTAGGAGAAAAGTCAAATGTTTGATTTAGGAGGGTAATAATGACCTGCCTGGAGACAATGGGAGAACCAAATAACCTTTCTGGTGCCGGGAGCCGCAATCACTAGTGAAAGTAAGGTAAAAGGGACCTGAAAACAGGAAAAACGCCGGCTGGGAGCAAGGCCAGCGTAAGACGTGGCCATGACGGAGGCAAAGCCCCATGGATCCTGTTGACGGACCTTCCCTAACTTTGAAGGATTGCGTGCATAGGCTTGAGAATATTCCCTCTTTAGTTGAGATAATAGATGTGCAAATGGATGATGGCATTTGACAGCAAAAATTATACATAGGCATAATGGAGGTGAGATTGCAGCAAAAAGGGTGCCCCTTAGAATGTGCAAGGATGTGGAATTAGCAATAAACCTATGTATAAAAATGTAAAAAAAGTCTCAACAGCGAATATCTCCCCCCTGAAGGGACAAGGGAAAGCAAATTTTGAAACCTTTAGCTAAAAAAGGAAAAACAAGTACTTCCTCATATCCTTTATAAGTAACAACATTGACAGTTGTGATTGATGAGGAAGTGGGAAACTGAGACAGAGTATCTCCACAAACAGGTGTTTTTTGGGAAAAACAAGTCACAGACATGCCTTTTGATTTAAAAAACATTATAGTTTAATTTAGAACGGTTAAAATTAAAGTAAGGATTAGATAAATAGCAGTTATAATTAAAAGATAAATGTTTATTATAGATGTAGGTATTAGTTAAATAGAAGGAATAGGAAATAATTAAGTTTTAAGGTAAACTTAAAATTATATATATTTAATGTAGGTTTAAAATTAAATACATTTAGGATTAGAAGTAAGATTAATTTCATATATAAGTGTAGATTTAGACATAAGTTTTGTTTAGAAATATAAAATGTAAAATGGGTAGAATTAAGAAAATAGATTAGTAAAAGAAAAGAAATAGAATAGTGAAGGGAAGAGATTCAGTTGGCCTAAAGGTCACAGGATGTGGCTGATAAATTGGCAGCTGGTATTTTGTTACACCACTGGTAGCAGAAAGGAACAAAATGAAACTTGTAAAGGTCAACTTCCCCATAAACAAAAGAAAAAACATGATGTAAGCATTTAATGTGTAACATTTTGTGGGTGGGGGGTCAGTAAAAAACTATATAAGCTTGTAAGAGTTGAATAAAAACTGGCAGAGTCTTGAACTCTCCCCAGGAAGAAGGATCCTGTCGTGTTGGTCTTTTCTTTTTCGCCGCTTCCCGATTCCCCTGTCTCAAGCCCTGACTCTCTCCTGGAGCTGGACTCTGGCAGTCTGGGCCTTGGTCTGAAAGAGAGTGGGACCTGGTAGCTTTTCAACTAAGACAATAAGGCCCTCTGTCCAGAAAGAAGAAATATTCCTGAAAGTTAGAATCTAGACAACCCAGAAACCACAGACAGCACCTTTCCCCACACCCATGGAGAGCTCTCCAGGGTTCCTTAAGCGTTTCTGGCCTCAGGGCACTGGAGTCTAACCAAGAAGAACTGGATGAGTTGTCTAATGCACACGGCAGAAGGCTCATCATGGAAGTTTGGACTGGACAGCGTAATATGACTCAGGTATCTATGTGGCCGCATGTAAAGAGTCAAGGCTCAGAGAACATAGGTGACTTGTCCTGAGTCACATGGCCAGTGAGTGACAGAGCTTGCCGGGTACCTCAGCAGGGCCTGGCGAGTAACACATGTGACATAGAAGACCTGGTGGAGGTCACACGTTGCTGTCTACAGACAGCAGCTGTCACTCAGGAGCTCAAAATGTAGGCTGACTCTTTCCAGATCTTTTGGATAGTTCTAGATTTTTTTCAGGCAGAAGCAGGGAATCAATATTGTTATGTGAACCCTCAAGATTTTTATAATTCATTCAATATATTTAAAGGACCATGTGGGTCAAATGCGATCTGGTTGCTGCCATCATGCCTTAGTGTGCCTTCTTCTGAAAAGCATGAAGGATTTATGCATTACATTGGAGAGATCAATGAAAGCTCTCGAAGAGTATGACAATCCCAGTCAGTGAGGGGTCTTCAGGTTAAAGCAAATGCTTACTTTTCCTTCTCTCAAGCTAATATCCCAAGAGTGCTTGAAACAAATTTAGCAACTGGATATACCCAAGGGATATATTTCAATATTTAGGCCACAAACCAGGCTTTAATCTAGACAGGAACAGGAAGAGCTTGGGAAAAGTGAAGTGAAAGTTAACACGCCTTACCCTTCTTAAGGTAGTATGGGAACTACACAGTAAGGGGATCATCTGCTGAGGATTTTCCACTCAAACCAAAGCAAAAAGGTAAGAAATAGCAGTCAGATGCCAGTAAATTTCTGGAAGATGCTGAATAATTAAAAGCCCATAAAAATGAACCTATCAAAGAAACTTGCACATTAAGAAGAAAAGCTGGATTAATGTATTCCCTAATTTAGCCAGGAAATTCTAGTACATCTAGGCTTTTGGAGAAGCAAGGTTCAAATCTCAGCTCCTCCAGCAGTTTGAGTCTCACTGAGCTTCAGATAGATAAAACAGGAAGTATAATACCAACTGTGTTGGTTATTATGAGAAAACATGAGATAAGCACAGTAACTCTGTACTGCTGAACGCTTACTGTATGTCAGGCACAGAGCATCACTTAAGTTCATTACTTAAACATCATCACCATCATCATTGCTACCAGAATGTGCAGAAGCCATTGAGGAGAAGTGTAATACTGTCATTTATAGTGTCACTCTCATTTTTGTTACAAGAGATGTGCACAGCTCATGGTCCTGGGGTAGGAGGCAGCTTCTCTGAATCATGCTATCAACTGTCCAGGGAAGCCTGCCTTCAATAATCCTGCAATACAAGAATCATCCCCTAAAACACACACAGACTTTCTTGTTCTTACCTTCTAACCCTTGAATATATATAGTAAGTCCCTTACATAAGAACTTCATAAGTCCAAATTGTTCATAAGTCAGAGAGCCTAGGTATCCAACTAACAGTCAGCGATATGGTACAAGCTGCTTTTATGCTTTGCTTCCAGATACTTTGGGCTTGAAATAAAGATATTGCACTACTCTACTCTATATAGCACTGTATGGTAAAGTACACAATAGCATAACCACTTGTAGAGGAGGCATACACGTGACAGTGTACACCAGACAAGTGTGTGGAAATGCGAACACATTTTGTATCTTTGAAAGTTTGCGACTTAAATGTTCTCATGTAGGGGACTACTGAGTTAGGGTCTTACACCATCTCCCAGGCTGGAACGCAGTGGCATGATCACGGCTTACTGCAGCCTCAGTCTCCTGGACTCAAGCAATCCTCTCTCCTTAGCCTCCTGGGTAGCTGGGACTACAGGCACATTCCATCATGCCAGACTAAGTTTTTTATTTTTTGTGGAGACAGAGTCTCACTGTATTACCCAAGGTGGTCTTGAAATCCTGGGCTCAAGTGATCCTCCCACCCTGGACTCCCAGTGTGCTGTGATTACAGGGGTAAGCCGCCTCACCCAGCTAACCCTTGAATATATTATTAATATATTAAGCAGTTTAACATGAAAATGGACTGTCTTATTTGTGGGTAAATTTGAAGAGTTTTCACCTGCATCTATTACCTCTCACACAATGCTTGCCCAAATACTGGGCCTGGAATACCTGATAAATAAACTTTGTAAAAATTTAATTTTTTGTGTTTCCTCATTAGGAAGTCATTTAAGCTTCCTATCAGACTTGGCATGTACAGATGGGCAGGAAGAAGAAATAAGTTCTGCAGGGTAGTGGGCAAAGTTAACTTGTTCAAGGGTCTTCAGAAAGCAAACTGCAGAACCTAGTCTGAAAACTGTAGGGTTGGAATGGGGCTGCTTTTCTGCAAAACTCTGCAAACCAGGACACATGGCTTATTTGGTTTTCACCACATCTTGCTCATCTCAGCATGCCCTGGGTCTAGCAGAGTGCCTGGCAGGAAGGAGATGTTTGGTAGAAGTCTGAGCCTGGAATTGCCAACCTCCACAGCTCAAGGTGAGTTCAGAAATGTTGGGGGTGGGGGAGTTTCTGGTTGCCATGAGCATCTGAGTGTGACACTGACAGCATATGGACAAGAGTTAGGCATGTGAGGGACAATCCTCTACACCCAAATGCCAGAAACACTTCAGGGAGAAGTTCTGAAGGTAGTGAAGGTGACTGTGAAGGAAAACAGGTTAGAAAGTGATACGCTCAGGCAAGTAATCCTGTAATCCCAGTATTTGGGGAGGCTAAGACGGGAAGACTGCTTGAGCCCAGGAGTTTGAGACCAGCCTGAACAGACCTCATCTCTACAAAAAAATTTTTAAAAATTAGTGGTGTGGGTGGTGCCCGCCTGTAGTTCCAGCTACTCGGGAGGTTGAGGCAGAAGGATCACCTAAGTCCAGGAGGTTGGGGCAGTGGTGAGCCATGATCATGCTACTGCACTTTAGCCTGGGCGACAGAGTGAGACCCTGACTAAGAAAGGAAGGAAGGAAGGAAGGAAGGAAGGAAGGAAGGAAGGAAGGAAGGAAGGAAGGAAGGAAGGAAGGAAGGAAAAAAGAAAGAAAGAAAGAAAAAGAAAGAAAGGAAAGAGCTATGCTCAATATGAAAACAGAGTTCTCTGCATGAACGTAGGGGCAAGTCTGGAAGAGCAGGCGGTAACCCTCTGGGCAATGGAACTATAGGAGCTTTAGAATCATTTCTTTTTTTTTTTACTTTGCAAATGTGTATTCTAATTTTCTATCCTGCAAATAATTTAAGTGATGTATATGATATGATTTTAAAATGTGGAAAATGACTATTTCCTTTCAGACTTGTTTTCCCCTAAAGATAGGTATTATTTGTGAACACAGAGGAAAGATTGAAAAAAGATATGATTGGAGTACTTCATGATTAGCTGATAAGAACCATGTTTAGGGGCAGCAGCTCCTCCAGCTCTTCATACTTGACCTCAGTGGGACCAGGAGGAACAGGAAGAGTTCTTTCTCTTTCTCCAAGTCCCATCGAGTCTGTGGCAGGTGGCTCGTTAGTCACGGAGGGTCAGGTGAAACCAGAGAAGTCTGCTTATCAGCTGGGGTTGGTACAGTGTCTGTCACCATGGCCCCGACCCATGCCAGGGCCTCAGCCGACCTGTGTTTCTCTCCGGTTCCTCTAAGATTCCCTCACAGCAATCTGATAAGACACATTTAGCTGTCTAGTTTGCATGGTCCTGACAATTTTCATTCAAAACGTATGCAAATACTGAGGGCAGATTGCTGGGGCCAGAGGTTGTGGTGAAATGCTTCTAAACTTCTAACCAAATGATTCTATTAACCCCAAGAAGAAGAGCTTTTGATGTAGGCCCCAATTTGCATCAGAAGGACAGTTAGGCCCCTGTTCATTCCTACTCCCACCTGCCAGCTTATCTCATCTTTGAGAAAGTAGAATAAGTAGCCCTGACCCGTGACTTTCCCAAAGGCTCTTTGGCTGCTAGCGGTGTGGCCACCAAAGCCCCTCCTCATTCCCAGCTGTGCCCTGGGTGAGATGGAGCCTGGGCGGTCTCTCAGCGGGTTCCCAAGCCACCAGTCAGTGACCAGAGCCACCATTGGCCAGCTACAGGCTTCTGGGTCCTCTGGGCCCCTGCCTGCTGTGTTTGCACAGTGGCTGGGTCAGCTGGGTGAGGCTTTAGGGCACAAAGAGAAAAGTACTGCACAAATTCGTCTGGTGAATGCAGGCCCTGAAAACAGCATCTGCAGGGGTAACCCGACACCCTACCTGAATGGTGAATCTCCAGTGAGGCCAAGGGAATTTTGTGGAGGCATTTCCTCCTGCCTCATCCAGGCCCAGGGACTCAGGCTACCATCTCCTATATTTCAGACAGAATGTCTGTCAGACCAGTGGTCCTGAAGGCCCCTGCAACCTGTCCGGTCACACAGGGTCTTGGGCTTAGAAGAACTCTGTCCTTGAGTCGATGCTCTGCTGTTGCTGTCTTGACATTCTTAATACTTTTTGAACAAGAGGCCTTCTTTTTGTACTGGGCCCCATGAACTATGTGGCTGGTCCTAGACCTGGGTTACAGCATGGGGCTGACAGAGTCCCCTGTAGTCCTGGGCATTGCTGAGGTAGCTGCAGTTCCTTAGCCTGGCATTCAAGGCCCTTTCCAGCTTAGTTTCCAGATGACCTTTCCAATTATTCTCACATCCCACAGTCTCAGGAACCTATTGCCTTTGCCAGAGATTCTTCCACACGCCTCTGCTTTTGGACTTCCTGTTCCCTGTCCCTGGTAAACCTGTCCCTCTCTTTATCTCCCTGCAGACTCCTACTCATCCTTCATGACCCTAAAAAAAAATCTTTTTTTTTTCAGCTGAAGATTTCTTTGACATCTTGCAGGCAGAGATAGTGACTGTGCCCTCAGTGATTTCCAAGCCCTTGACACGTCTGGTGGAACACGATGATGCCTCTGTCTCCAGAGTCATACCACAAATATTTAACAACTGGCATGGCAGAGCTGATAGAGGGAAGGCAGGTTCATCCCTGGAGCAGGGGCTCTACAGGCCCTGGGGTTAACCCTTTACTTGATAGATTTGGGGAATCAGAGGGCTCTCAGGGTCCAAACTTTGAGTATTTCAACCTTTTAGAAGCAGGGACAGCTGTTCTGGCTGACCAGAAGCCCTGAGAGCTCCTTGTTCACCAGGAGCTGACCCACAGTGGGGGCCGTGGAGTCTGTCTCTCCATCCCCGGGCCTGAGACAGGGCTTGGCCAGAGTCATTGCTTAGAAGAGGATGGAGGGTGTGGAGAGAGATGGAAGGGTCTGTGGTAAACTGAGCACCTTCTCGGCACCTTCTCAGGGCAGAGGGCATGTAGAGCCTGTTCTAGAATCTGGAAACATCCATCTCTCCAACATTTCCCAAAGGACCCTTCACAGTGAATGACCCAGCACACTGCAAAGTATCCTGCAGTGGCTGGGAAAAAACAAAAGACGGAGGCAGTCCCACAGGACATGGGGACACATGCTCATACGCAAGCAGGCCCAGTACACATGTAGATTTGTATATATAATACACTGTACTCAAGCCCCCCACCTACATGCACATACCGCATGCTCCTCAACGCACCTCCATTTCTCCTAAAGCCAGGGACAACCCACAGAAGCCAATGTGTGAGCCAGGTGGGCATCTGCGCTGGGTTAGGAGAATGGTCGGGGGTTGGGTGCTGCACGATAATCTGGAGGAAGAGGGTTTGGAGAGACAGATAGGCTGGAGGTGGAGGGTACAAAGGAGAGGCCGACTGAACAGGGGCAGTGAGGCACCATCTGGCTGTGCAGAGGATGGGTCCTAAGACTCCTAAGAGGCCATGGGGAAGAAGGTGTAGATGGGAGGTATGAAGCATGGGTATGGCAAGGGAGGAGGAGGCTGAGGCGTGTGGAGAACTTTCCATGCACTAGGCGAGACTAGGTACTTCCCAGAAGTCATCACTGCTAATTCTCACACCAGCCTTGTGAGGTGAGGATGATTCTCTTATTTCACAAATCAGATTTAACCCAATGGAGTGATTGGCCAAGGACTCCACAGCCGGGGTATGAAGTCCACGTGTGGCCCCAGGTCTGTTGTATTCCAAGTCCCCTAGAATCCCCATTTGCCACCTATCTGGGCAAGAAGGTGTGTACATTGGCTTTACTCTCCACCCTGCACTGGGTCACACTTGTCGCCTTCCTAAAGCATGCTCCTGAGTGACCCCTCCTTCCCTTGTTACATCTCCATGAACTCTAGCTGAAAAAACTGTGGGCCATACCTGTGGAGAGATCAAGGCCTCTAAACCTCACCAGTGAGGACCTTGACTCAAAAAAAAAAAAAAAGGTCAGGCGCGGTGGCTCATGCCTGTAATCCCAGCACTTGGAGAGGCTGAGGCAGGCAGATTGCTTGAGAACAGGAGTTCAACACCAGCCTTGCCAACATAGAAAGAGCTCATCTCACAAAAATAAAAATGAATAAATAAATACTTTGGGCAGGCTCATTCTTTATAATGAAGGGCTGTCCTGTGCCTTGTAAATGTTTAGCATGTGCCTTAGTTCAGGTTGCTATAATACCTTAGACTGGGTGACTTATAGACAACAGAAATGCATTTCTCACAGTTCTGGAGGCTGAGAGTCTGAGATCTGGGTGCTGGCAGGGTGAAGCTCCTATGAGCGCTCTCTTCCTGGTTGCAAACTGCCCCCCTCGTTGTACCCTTGTGTCAGGGAGAGAAAGAAAGGTCTTTGAAATTTTTCTTATAAAGACACTAGTCCCATTCACGAGAATTCCACCTCATGATCTGATCACCTCCAGGGCCCCACTTCCTGATACCATCACATGGAGGGTTAATATTTCAACATATGAATTTGGGGGGGACACAGGCACTCCATCTACAATAGCGGCATCCTTTGCCTCTCTCCCCATGAGAAGCAAGAACAATCTCCCTTCCCCTAACCCCCAGTTGTGACAACCAAAAATGTCTCCAGACATTGCCAATGTCTCCCGGGGGGTGGAATTCATCCCCAATTCAGAACATCTGGGCTGGACGCACAGCTGGTTGGGAGACTCTGGGTGTTATTTCCAAGTCTCTGGCCCCTTCTATAAAGATTTGCCAGTCTTTAGGTAAGCATCTGTTCCTCTGGCCTTGGTGCTGAGGAGTCAGGCCAAGCGGCAGGGGCCAGACAGCATGACCTCTGGAGGGCCTTCTGGAGGGCCTTCTGGACGGCCCTGTGGATCTGGCAAGGTGCCGGTCCCGCCCTCCCTGTGGGTGACTGGGCTCTCATAGAGACACTTTGTCCATCAGTTCCACCTGCACTCCTAGGACGTGCAGACCTAACGGCCAATTATGAAAATGAAAAATCTAGGTCTTGGCCTCAAATGAGTATTTTCCTTTGGCACTTTGATTCTCCTGTAATAAGTGCCTGGTCACCAAGGAATCCCAGGTATGTGGCCTTGATAATGAAAATGGGCACTCGGCCCAGAGGGGCCTACTCACTGGACTGGTAGACAGGCCTAAGCAGGTATTCTCCAAATCTCAAGCAGCACCCACCTCCTGCCCACTGGGTAGGGTCACTTGCTGAAATCGGCTGTCCCCACTCAGTTCCTGGCTGTTTCTATATCCCGTTTCCAGTTGTCTGACTGCAGCACCCATCTCCAGAAGGAACTTTTGGCTTCACATCAACAAAAACAAAGCATACCCCCACCTTCGGCCCAACATTTTTTGATTGTTCACTTTCTCATTTAATAGCCCAACAATGACACTATTTTTTTTTCACATTTTACAGGTAAAGAAGATAAGGCAAAGAGAGGTTAAGTCACTTGTCCAAAGGCTCAAAGCTCGCAATTATTTCTGAGATATGAACCCAGGCAGCTCTTTACTCTTAAAAACTGCACTTGGCCAAGGGCCTAAATTCAGCTCTGGGGCTCCCAGAGCTGAAACTTCACTATACCCTCCAAGAAACAAGGATCACAGAGGAATTGAAGAGGAGGAAGGGCTACTTATCTGGCCTGGCTAGGGAAAGCTACCTCCTTCAAGGCTCCTCCCAAGGGCCTAAATTTTTTTATGTTTTACTCCAAAAGTGCATGCCCCAAGTACAGGACACCAGTCCTCAGGACTTGGTATAGGGAGGCGGTTAGGGCACAGGCTTAGATCTTGGTAGACTAGAGATGCAGGGTTACCTCTGCTACCTGATATGTTACTCAGGCAAGTAACTGAACACATCAGCTTCCTCGCATGCCAACTGGAGAGAATGATATCGACTTCACAGCATTGTGATGGAGAAAGTGAAGCCTGGCACCTGGGGGCTCTGCAGATGTGCTTGATGACTATTTTAGGTAGGATGTGGGGTCACCTATGGCTCTCAGAGGTGAGAAGCCTCTGTGTCACCTGGGGCAGGACACTGAACCTCTCTGGGACTCAGTGACTCACCTTTAAAATAGGGGCAAGGGAGACATCTCACTCAGGGCCAAGGGCTGGAGGTGACACACACTGGTAACGTCGGGTTGCGGAGACAGGATGTGCAGAGGCTCAGAGGGTCAGCATTGGCTGCCCTAGGACTCCAGCTAGCTCAGGATGCATAGGAAGGGACAGGAGGTGGATACTCATGACAGCGAAGACTGCAAGGAGGCAGGTTCCTGTTTTAAAGTGGAAATACTCAGCATTTGAAGTCCAGGGAAATGGAGGCACAAGAGGTCCCGACGTCAACTGAAATGGTTGTTGGCTGAGTCCTTTTGTTCCCTGTACTCCTGGAGCCCAGAGCAGGGTTCTCAGGGGACTGAAGGTCGGTGGAGGGAAGGAAAGAGCTTGGCTGGGCTGGGAAGGAAGAGAATTCCAGGGTGCTAGGCCCTGGGGCAGGTACCTCCTCCTCTTCCCTTGGGCCCGGTCCCTCCCCGCACACACACACCATTATGTGGTGCTCACAGTGGGCTGATTGTGAGCACCAAGGACCCGGGGCAGGGGCTGGGCTGGAGCAAGATCCTACTCATAATAGCCAGTCTTTATTAAGGGCTTGCGGTGTGCCAGGCTCCGGGCTAAGGGCTTCCCCGGCATTGGCTTACTCAGTCCTTACCAGGGCTCTGTGAGGTATGAACGGTGTTCTCTTTCATGAGGAAACCGAAGTTCAGAGATGTTGAATGCTGTGCTCAAGGTCACACAGCTGGCAAGCAGTAGAGCTCGGATCCAGCTGCAGGCAATCCAATTCCAAGGCCTTCACTAGTGCACTCTCTGTAGCCTGTTCAAAGGGCTGTTCCTCTTACACAGGTGACAGAGGCAGGGTGGGAATCCCCTAAACCTCCTTTCTGAAGTTCCCTTAAGGGTTCATCCCATTGTATTTCAAGCCCTGTCAGTTCAACGTTTAGTGAGTGATTTCTACAGTGTTTTACAAATTCAGTATTCTAAGTTGTATCACCTATTTCAATATGCACCATTGGTTTCATGATGACTTTCAGAGAAGAAAGACACAGAAAGAGCTTACGAACGTAACCTGTTCTGAAGTCTACCACTGACTGGGCTCGGTGGCTCAGCCTTTGGGAGGCTGAGGTGAGTGGATTGCCTGAGCCCACGGATTTGATACCCGCCTGGGCGACTTGGCGAGACCTCATCTCTACAATAAGTAAAAAATCAGCCGGGCGTGGTAGCGCGTGCCTGTAATTCCAGCTACTCGGAAGGCTGAGGTGAAAGGATCACCGGAGCCCAGTAGGTTGAGGCTGCGGTGGCCGGGAGCGGCCACTGCACTCCAGTCTGGGCAACAGATTGAAACTCCAACTAAGATAAATAAATAAATAAAAATAAAATCTACCACTTTGCATCATGAGAACACGAGCATCTTAGAATGGAGGAAATAGGTCAGGCACAGAAGTTCACACCTATAATCCCAGCACTTTGGGAGGCTGGGATGAGAGGATTGCTTGAGCCCAGGAGTTTGAGATCAGCCTAGGCAACATAGCAAGACCTCATCCCTACAAAAAAAATCAAAAAATTAGTTGGGTCTGGTGGCACACACCTGTAGTCCCAGCTACTTAGGAGGCTGAGGCAGAAGGATCGCCTAAGCCTGGAAGGTCAAGGATGCAGAGAGTTGTGATCATGCTACTGTACTCCAGCCAGGGTGACAGGGTGAGACCCCAATTTTAAAAAAATGGGAGAAAATTGGGCCAGGCTTATGTCAAATACCAGTGGTGAAAATATGAAGAATGGGACTCACAGACAAATTCATGATCCATTTGTTCTTTCAAGGGTTCAGTACATTTGGTGTTTATTTTTTATTAAAGTGTAATTTGCATACAGTATCATGCATACATACTGAGCTCCTTCATATGTCTGTACCCACGTCACCACTATCCCTTCAATGAATATTAAGCCTTGCTTTTCAAAGCCTGGGAATACAGTGGTGGATGTCATAAGCAAGGCCTCCTCCCTCTATGGAGGTGAAAGTGCAGGACACAGGAAGACAATCTCAAGCAAAGATATCCACAAAATTACTGCAACTGTGCTGTGTTATGAGACAGCCAAGCAGTGTGCCGGAATCAAGGAGCAGGGAGGCGTCTCCATCCTAAGCAGGGTAGTCCACGAGAATCTCTCTCATGTAGGGAGCTGGAGTTAGAAAAATGAAAGTTTGTTATCTCCAGGGAGATACATTCTGGACAGAGAGAGCAGAGAGTGTATAGTCCCTGAGTTGGCAGAGAGCTGACATTAAAGAAGATCAATGTACCTGGTGGACACAGGCACTGGGGAGGAGCGTCTAAAAGGGTGGGCGTTGGCCACACCAGCCAAGCATGTGGGAGACTGGGACTTGCTCCTCTATTTGATGTGTACCCTAGGGGCATTAGTGTCATGGGCAAGAGATCAGGACTTCTTGAGGTGGTCACTTCCTACTGCCACGTGGGCTGGGCACGGGCAGGACATTCCAGGGCGGGTGCTGGTGTCCAAAGGCACAGTGGTAGGAGGCAAGCGTGCTTGTTCAAGTGCCTCCCAGGGCCCTACCTGACTGAAGCCTAAAGGAAGAGGGAATTAGTGGGGAGCCAGGTGGGAAGTGTGACCAGGGAGGCAGGGAGACACTGGCAGACCCATCGCTGGTGGTGTTTGAGCCACTGAACTCTAGCCCGGGCAATGGAGTCAGACCCAGTCTCAAAAAGAAAGAGAGAGACAGAAAGAGAGAGAGAAAGAAGAGAAGAGAAGAGAAGAGAAGAGAAGAGAAGAGAGGAGAGGAGGAGAGGAGAGAGAAGAGAGAGAGAGAAGAAAGAGAGAGAGAAAGAGACAGAAAACAGCATGGGACAGGTCTCCTACAAGCATCCCAGTGTGGGTAGAGTCTCAGAGCATCTGCATCTGTCCTTGCTGCCCTATTTGAGGAAAAGGAAAGGCAGTGCTTTATTTTGGGATCCATGGTGCTCACGCCTAGCAGGTACTCAGGAATACCTGACAGAAAGGGTGATTCCCATCTTACATATACCTCTGACCATCCCCTTCTCTTTTCATCCCAGCTGCAGTGTCCTTGGCATTCCAGATGCCCACCCCACTCCACCTGTTGTACAGCCAAATGCTTACTGGTCACAGAGTTTTCAGACAGGTTTCTGTTCTAATCCTGGTTCCGCTGCTTACTTGCTCTGTGACCTTAGGCAAGACAGTGAGCCTCTCTGAAATTCAGTTTCTTATTCCCTAAGTGAAGGTAATACCTGGCTCCCAGAGTCATGGAAAAGATTAGCAAGCCAGTGCACACTTCCTGGCCCACTATGAGCCCCTTCTAAGAAAAGAAGATGTCAAGCAGAGCTCTAGGCCTTTCCTGGTCTCAGGCCTCCCACCACTACCCATAACAGAACAGAATCCACCAGAGAGGAAGAGGCACGGGCTGTGGAAACTGACACTGTATCCAGCCCCTTGTGTCTAATGCTGCAGGTCTTTTTATCAAAACTAGTGTTAATCTGCAAATCAGTTCAAGAGAAGTTGTGTCTGCTCATGGGGTAGTTTGGGTATAAGTTGAGGTCTCACCTCTAATGACTATGGTGACTCATGGAGAGAGGATCTCAGCACCACCCCCTTCCCCTGCTCTCAGGCCAGTCCCCGCTTGAGAAGCCTCCACTGCACCTTCAGCATGGGGAAGGCTGCTCATTCAGTGGAGTGGGGGCTTACTTTGAAAATACAAAGTGATATAATAAGGATAGGACCATCCAGCTCAGGGGTCTCCAAGCCCTGGGCTGCAGACTCGTACTGGTCCGTGGCGTGTGAGGTACTGCGCCACACAGCAAGAGGTGAGCTGAGGGTGAGCAGAGCTCTGCCTGCTGCCAGATCAGCAGCAGCATTAGATTCTCATAGGAAAATGAGAACCCTATTATGAACAGTGCATGTGAGGCATCTAGGTCACACGCTCATTATGACAATCTAATGCCTGATGATCACCCCTCCCCAACCCCCGCTTCCACGCCTGGTTTGCAGAAAAGTTGTCTTCCACGAAGCCAGTCCCTGATGCCAATAAGGTTGCGGACTGCTGATCTAGGTAGACCCAGATACCAGGACTCAAGCAAGTGCTTTTATTTATTTGCTTATTGTTTATTGGATTGGGTCTCTGTTGCCCAGACTGGAGTACAGTGAGTGGTATAATCACGGTTCACCGCAGCCTTGAACACCTGGGTTCAGGTGATATTTCTGCCTCAGTCACCCAAGTAGCTGGGACTCCAGGTGAGCACCACCATATCCAGTTAATTATTTTTAAAAATTTATTGTAGAGACAAGGTATCACTTGTCTCTACAATAAATTAAAATATGTTGCCCAGGCTGGTCTCCAATTCCAGGGCTCAGGCAATCCTCTTGCCTTAGCCTCCCAAAGTGCTGGGATTACAGGTGTGAGCCACCATGCCTGGCCTAGTGCTCTTATTTTTCAAAGCCCTCTGGACAACTTTTCTCTGTTCTATGTAAAGACTAAGAGGCTGGTCACTCTTCCCTGTCAACTCCTCCATCCCCAGCCGAGGCCTCCACAGCCTCATGGGCCCAGGGGGCCTGATCTGAGGTGTCTGGGTCTTCCTTGGGCCAGTAGTTGGGTCCAGTGCTGAGCCTCTACCAGGGACACAGCAGTGGGGGAGACAGTGGATCATGATGGGGCTTCTGTGTACAAGTCACACAGTAAGTGTCTAAGGATGAATTGATGCTAAAAACACCAGGGCCGGATCCCCAGTCCAACCAAATACATGTGTATGTTAATTAGGGAGACATTTAAGGGTGCATTTGGGGTAGAAGAGGTTGGGTTTAAATTCTAATCTTGCCCCTCATTTACCATCTAATTTTGGAATAGCCATTGAAATTAAGCTAATGTGCAAATTAATAGAGACCTTAAATAATAGTGACTGAATAAGATAGAAGTAAAAGTCTGAGGCCAGCAGATTGACTGATATGACAGTCCTTGGTTCCAGGACCCAAACTTTTCCATGCATGTATGAATCTTTCCAAAAGTCACTTCATAGGGCAAGGTAGCTGCTAAAGCTCCAGCCCTCGTGATCACATCCTAGCAGGCAGGAAGAAGCAAGGAAGAAGAAAAAGCAAGCCCTCCCCTCCTATCTCTCTTTAAGGACACTTCCTGGGACTGCTTAGTCTACCTCAACGCAAGTCCCATTGGCCAGTTTTAGTCACAAGGCCACATCTAGATGCAAGGGAGTCTGGGAAAGGTCATTTTTCTGGTTGATCTTGTGTTCAGATGAGAATCAGAGGGTCTAGACCTAAGGAACCAGGAAAGATCATGTCTTGAGGGACAACAGCAACCTCTGCCACCATTGGGAAAAACCGCTACCTTTCTCTGATCCCTGTTTTGTTAATCTGTAAAATGGGGTTAATAATAATATTCATAGCATTGTTGTGAGAATTAACTGATATTCTGTGAAGTGCCAAGTACATTACCTGGAATAGGGTGTCTTTCAAGAGATATTGTGACCTGTGACTCACACCTTTGAATATCTGCATCAAAAGTGAAAGAACTGCCCTGTCAAGACTCATCTCAGGCTGCATTCAAGCCCACCCTGGACTGGTTCAATGTAATGTCACCTTATGGCACACTACCTGGTTGGCAAGGGGGGCAGACAGGAAACTGGCAGGGCATCAGCTGCAGGACTGTCATCGTCCCTATTTTACAGATCAGCACACCGAGGCAAACAAAAGTCAAAGGACATATACAAGTCTACCTATTTAAGAGAAAGAACTAGAATTTGAACCTGGTCTTCTTCCAAGCCTGGGCTCCAAACACTACACAGCACCACCATCCTTCTGTGAATGCCCCTGGACAAGCATCTTTGTGTCTGGGAGACTCCAGAAGGAAAGGTTTTCCATGGAGCATGTGTCTCATGATGCAGGGACTGCATTATAGCCAACCCTGTGGCTCTAGCAGGATATTGTCCAAACACTGTCTGCTGTGGATGAGCTTGGAGGCTCCAGCTAGTGTGCTCCGGAGAAGCCTGTAGTCTCTAGGCCATGGCTGGAGGCTGGGCCCCCAGAGGGACAAGGATTTCCTTCTGGTGGTCACCAGTTCGCAGTATGGGTTTGCACTGGTTCCAGCGTGAGCCCTGTTAGCCCGGGTCAGTGCCCAGCACTATTTTCAGGGATGACATCACGGTGCCTTTTTTTTCACGGTCACTATCCATGGGTGCCCGTCGGGTGCTGGGGTTCCGGGTTGGCTGAGAGACCAGAAAGAACCACAATTGCTTGGGGGCCTTCCACCTCCGGGAGCTAAGGAAGCCAAGCCTAGGAGCTCTGCCAAGCCTGGCACCAACACTGCCCAGGAGGAAGGACTGGTGCAAGCAGGGCTTCCTTCACCTCCTCCCCAGGCTCTGGACACTCGTGTGCTATGAGACTTCAGCCTGAATCCAGAGTATGCGGGCCCAGGCCCTCCTTGTTGTTTTGTCCCAGAAAGTTCTGGAAGACCTGCAGTGCGGTGGGTAGAGGGACTGTGGGTTTCTAGAGAGGTCTGCTTCTGAGATCCTATTTTGGGCTCTTGTCTTCACACTATCTCCTGATGGCTCAGCATGGCTGAAGAGTGGATGCCAAGAAGGGGAGGAAAGAAGAGAGTCCTAGCAGGTGGGGATGCCAAGACTGAAGCACACACAAGGATTTCATCCTTGGAAGTCGCCTTAGTGAGCTTGGATTTTTATCCCGGAAGCATCGAGAATTAAAGGTATGTTTAAGCAGAAGAGAGACAAATCCAACTAGTGCTCTAGAAAGATCTCTGGGTTCTCCAGAGAAATAGTACTAATAGGTTCTACTGATTCTCTGATGAGAGGGAGGGAAAAAAGAAGAGAAGAGGAGAGGAGAGGAGAGGAGAGGAGAGGAGAGGAGAGGAGAGGAGAGGAGAGGAGAGGAGAGGAGAAGAGAGGAGAGGAGAGGAGAGGAGTGGAAAGAAGAGAAGAGAAGAGGGGAGAAGAGGAGAAAAGAGGAGACAGGAGGAGAGGAGCAGGCAGCATCGGCTCACATAATTATGGGGACTAGCAAATCTGAAATCTGTAGAGCAGGTCAGAAGTCTGGAAGTGCAAGCAGAATTTGACACTATGGTCTTGGAAATGTAGGCATCATCTCTGAGTGTGGTGCTGTGCACTCAGAGGCCTCTGGGCAATCAAGAGTCAGTCATACTCCTGAGCTGTGGGACAATTCCTGCCCTACACCAACCGTGGTCTGGGCTTGTGTACTCCTCCTATGCCTCCCACTCCTCTCCGTGCCCCCCACGCCTCTGGCCAGCACTCACCAATGTGTCTCCTCTGTCCTGGCTGAACTGCAGACTCCTTGAAGGCAGAGGCTGTGTCCCATACCAGAGCACCCAGCATGAATGCAGCCCCTGATGCATAGCAGCCACTCAGTAATGATGGAAGAATAAACCACATGCACTCCTTGTCACTCTCACCTTCCTCCTCCTGCTCTGGACCCCCAGACCCTCTGGCTGCCACACATCCCTGCAGCACAGAGGTGCCAATAGCCAGTGGGTTTGGCACAAAGCAGACTTGGGGCCGAAGCGAGGCTCTGACATTTTACAAACAACCTGTTTACAAGCAAGTTGTGATTGACCAATGTTTTTATTCCTTCACCTCTTCCTCAAGTACCCATGCATTGGACCCATGCCCCAGGCTCAGGGACGAGTGCTGGGCTCACACAGCAGTGAACAATCTATGATCTCTGCTCTGAGTGAATTCACTCTGAAAATGACAGCACCACACACCTCAAGGGCAGCAACAGGAGAAATAAGCACAGGATCTGAGAGAAGTAGGACAGGAACAGAAAGCCCAGCTGGTGAGGGGCTCTGGCTTCCTGCTGGAGGTGACAGCTGAGCTGAGCCTGGACGACGTATGAGAACCACCCAGGACTCCACTTCTGGAGAGCACAGTGGGGTAGTCAGGGAGAGGGTGGTGTGGGAAAGGGGTCATCTATCTAGCACCACTGGGGGCAGCCCAGAGCCCAGTGTGTGGCAGGGGAGAGATGTCCCCACAGAGCAATTATTTGGCATGCCTGTTGGGAATCGGGTAATTTCCTCTGTGGCTTTTCATCATTCAGGCCACCTGCTCATCTGGTTCTTGTCATAAAGAATTCACCTTGTGCCAGGTTGAAATGAGGCCTCCCTCTGCAACTCCCGCCCTTCCCCTCACTTTGCCTGGGCACATACCTCCTTCAGGGAGCCCTTGCCAAGTAGGGAAGAGTTGGGAGAGAGGACCAAGGGAGGCAAAAAGGACAGTGTGAACAGCCACAGCAAGCAGTGGGAGGCTAGAGTCTCCTTGTCCTTAGAATCCATGCCTGTCAGATGCAAGCTTCAGTGCTCTGCCTTGCTGTTCCCATCTGTAAAATGGGGGAGGAGTAGATACATTTGAGCTAAATGCAATTTGACACCATTCACTGAGCTCTTTTAACTTGCCGGGCACTAGGCTGGCTTCTTGGGGGGACAGAGCTGGACACAGACAGTTTCTACACCACTGAGTTCTCTGTGTGTCTCCCCCCAGCTCATCACTGCCATCTTTCGGTTGAAATATTTCTTCCTCAAAGAGGCTTCTCTGACCCCACTTACAGCAATACCTTGACACTCTTTTGGTAATGCCCTTCCCCTTTCATCAGAGTTTGTAATTATATCTTCATTATGACTGAATATCTGTCCAATCTTGTCCCCTTCCATAGACCATGTCCCAGGAGTAATATTTTGTTTCTCGGGTGAGGCACAGAACAAATCCAGCTAAAAAAAATATTTGTTGAATACATGAGAGAATTGAGGAAGACAGATGTTCAACATGTGGTGACAAGTAGGAGGAATGTTTCCTCTACAGAGGAAATGTCCTGTGGGCTGTTCCCTTTAGGACCTCCTGAGGTTATGGTCTTGCTAGTGTTTTTGCTAGTTTCTTCCTTAGGTCAGGGACTACGCCTTGTGGGACCCAGCTAGGTGCCTGGAAGAGCCAATGAATATACTGCCTGAATACCACCACGCACCAGGCACTGCATTAAGCCCTTTCTGAGATGTTCTTTCATTTCATGGAAACTCGATGTCCCCTTACACAGTTGAGACATTGAGGCTATTATATAATGACATTTTGTAAATACTTTCTTTTCTTTTCTTTTCTTTGAGTTGGAGGTCTCACTCTGTCACCTAGGCTTGTGTGCAGTGGCATGATCATGGCTCACCACAACCTCAACCTCTTGGGCTCAGGCAATCCTTCGGCCTCAGTCTCCCAAGTAGCTGGGAATACAGGCTAATATTTTAAATTTTTTGTGGAGACAAGGCCTTGCTATGTTGCCCAAGGTCTTGCTATGTTAGATTAGATCAAATCAGCGGGTTTGATCTTGTACAGAAATTATAGACAGCCTCAACTCATAGGCCAATATCTTGTGTGGGTCATTTACTTGGGGTATGGTGTTAAGGAAGAGTCTGCAGTTGTGATGGTCTGAATGTAGCCCCTCAAAAGTCATGCCCATGTCCTAACCCCTGGAGCCTGTGAATGTGACTCTACCTGGAGATAAGAATTGGAAAATTTGAAAAATTACATTTGCAGATGTAACTAATTTGAGGATCTTGAGATAAGCTTATCTAGATGACCCAGGTAAACTCTAAAATCAATGACAAATATCTTTTCAGGAAACAGAAGCGGAGAAGACACAGGCATGGAGAAAAGGAGAAGGCCACGTGAAGTAAGAGACTGGAATTCGATGGCCACGAGCCTCAGGACTCTTGGAGTCACCAGATGCCAGAAGAGGCAAAGGACCATTCTCCCTGGAGGCTTCAGAGGGACCGAGGTTCTATCAATGCTGGGTTTTGGACTTCTGGACTCTAAAACTATGAAAGAGTACATTTCTGGCATTTCAAGCACTCAGTTTGTGGTCATTTGTAAAGACAGACCTAGCAAATGAATGTGGTGGCCTTCCTGGGGCTCAGGGGGAAGAAGCACCTGGCATATTGTGTATTTGCATGGGCAAGGGAGGCAACATGGTGAGGGTCAGCTGACTTTGACTTAGATCAACCAGGTCTTCTGGCTGGGGGTTTCCTCTGTGTAAGCAGATAACAGAACATTCTATCGCAAAGTGATTCAGATTTAACTGGTGCATACATCGCACAGGATCACATTCCTCTGGCTGAGGGGAGGAGGGTGAGGGGTGTAGGGAGCAACGGCCATGGCGGTAGCTTTGTCATCATTGACTGAACAGCATACTACTGAAGATGGACAACTTTCTGGGAACTTGGGGACCTTGAAGGCAGAGGCTGGTCATCTTTTTCCCAGTTCCCTACTTGCTGCCTCTAGTTGGGACCACAGGGAGTCATCCAGGAAGAAGGTGAGGAAGTCACCCCAGACAGGGACTCGGATTCAGCTGGAGTTGCCCATTCCAAAGTTCAACAATTCTTCCCATCAGGGCTTCCCCACTACATCTGAGTCATTCCTGGCCCCATTTGAAACTTGGTTTTCCTGTTCTATTTACAACAAAATTGCAGCCAATGTCTCTCCACTATGTAGTAAGAGGGAGCTCAGGGTGGGACAAGCTGTCCAGGACCCTGGCTCAAATCCTTTCTGGTTGTGTGATCTGGGAGAACTTCCTAGCACTGGTCCTCAGTTTCCTTATCTGAAAAATGAAAGGAAAGTAACAATATCTACTTCAGGGAGTCAGGGAGTTGCTTTGACGATCCAACTAGATCAAAGGCATAAAAATACCCAATGCACACACTTAGTAAATGTGCAAAAACGTTGAATCTGAAAACAAAACAACAAGACAAACAAACAAATCGGCAAAGTCAGTCATTCCACTGAATTCCAGAACTTTTAAACTTTTTCTTGTGGATTTTCTTTAGTAATTACCATTTATTGAACACCAGCTGTGTGCCAGGCATCTTCCATGCCACCTCGTTCAGTCCTCACAACAGCCCACTGAAGTAGGTGCTATTGTTATGCCTATTTAGCAGTTGGGGAAACAGAGGCTCAGAGAGAGAGGAGAGTGACTTGTCCAAGGTGATGTAGAAAATGGAGGGTCTGCCTCTTAGTCATCATATGACTCAGCCTCCACGCTGAGGACTACCCTCTGAGTACTCCTCCACTGTCTTGGCTTGGAAAGTAGGACCCCTGTGAATCTCTTTGGACTGCAGACTCTTTAAATACAGGGAATGTACCCTCATGTCTTTACATTGCCATGTACTCCACACACAGCCAGGTGCAGAATAAATATCACCATGTCACAGAATATGAATAAGTGAGCAAATAAATAGTGAATAATGGAGCACTTTTAGAAAACAGTCTTATATTAAGAGGAAAGCTACTTGAACTATCGTTTACCTTCTGCCCTGATTTCCTGTGTGATCTGGCACCTGACAGCTGTTTCTTTTGTAAAATGGACATAATAATATGCTCCCTGCATTGGCACGGAGACTGAGCCAGCTTAAACACAGTCAGATGCCCAAGTCCATATTCCTCACAGTGCCTGGTATATCATAGGTATTCCCTGGTTATTTGCTGAATGAATAAATGACTCAGTGCTTTTCTCGGCCATTTCTGAGTCATGTAAAGTTGCAAAACCAATGAACTGGACCATGAGTGGATTGAGTTACCCTGTTTTAGATCAGAGTCCTCCTCTTTCCTGCAGGGACCAACGGAAATCAGCAGTTTGGTTAGGGCTGGTTCTTTGGTTGAAGCAGTGTCTATACATTCACTGCTGTAGCCTAGAAAGGGTTAAATTTTGGGCGCAGGGCCTGTGTGCTCTCCAACCCTGCCTTGCCTCATTACCTTACCTCCAGCTGAGATTAGGCCATTAGTTTACTCATAAACAGGTGGCACACTCCACCTGAGCAGCTGGAGATAAGGGCCATTCTCAAGCTTCAGCACAAGGGCTGCACTGTGCATGCCTGGCCCGCCCGCCATCTTGGTCCCAGCTGTATGGGGAGTTGTCCTCTGTGGGCAGCTCTACTCTGTCCTTTGGAAACTCTGCGTTTGTATCAAGATTTTGGTGACCTGGAATGGCCACACAGAAAGGAAACCATGATGGGATTTCCAGAATAGGAAGAGTCTTGGGCCAGAGGGCACAGGTTAAGTCCTACCCAGAGTCACTAAGTCAGGAGCAATCTTGAGAACCCTCATTCCTGGACGAAGGCTGATGTCCCCTCAAGGTGAAACTTAAGTAGCCCCCTATTTCTAGTCCCATCTCCTCTCAACTCTTTAGCCTTGCTCATGGGTACTTCTTTATCACCAACCTGATATTAAGGGTAATCATGCAACACCAGAGTTTTCCTTTGACAATTATGATTTTGAACAGCTTTACTTGTCATGCTAGGCTACAGCTGCTGGGTCAGATTTGGCCTGCCACTTGATTTTGGATGGCCTATGAGCTAAGGATGGTTTTTACATTTTCAGATAATTGAAAAAGCTCAAAAGAAGAAGACCATTTGTAACACGTGAACATTATATGAAAGTCAAGTTTCAGTGTCTGTAGATAAAGTTTGACTAGAACAAACCCAGTTCATTCAGTTACATACTGTCTATGGCCATCTTCCTGCTACAACAGCAGGGCTGAGCAGTATTCAGCTCTAAGCACCATTGCTTGGTGCATTAAAAATCACAGTGATGCAACCCGTGTCACCTACCAGTGTTAAAAGACATTTTCAGATGTGAAATAATGCTAAAGTCATTACAGATCAGCATTAACAAATAAACATTTGCAGTTTATTTTGATATGAGAACACAGTAACCTTGAAACCCAGTTAAATGAAATATTGACCCCTCAGAAAGAATTCTATCTTCTCATTTGTAGACCTGTATTTCAAAAAAGTTGTACTCAATTATTATTACATTTTTATTTTCATCAATAAGAATTTTGTGGACCTTTTTTTCTCCCTTGTACCTTCATAACATCCTATTTTTGCCTCTTGATTCGCAGAACCTAAAAAGTTTACTATCTGAAACTTTACACAAAATGTTTGCAGACATTTGACCTAAAATATTGACCTGCACCAGAAATTTCATTACTTTGTTCTTCCAACACCATGTCTTAGATTGTCTTACATACATTGAGAGGCTAGAAATCCACAGTCAAAAGTTTGGATTTCCTACTCTCATCACAATTAGGGAACAATGAAAAGGTAACAGGAAGCCCTGTTAAAATGCCCCCCTTGTCTTGACCTCCTGACCCACTCCTGCCATAACCAGTGCCTGCCTTAATCCTCTCAGGGAACCCTATCTGACCCATCAAAGGCTCATTGATTTTTCTTTCCTCTGCTCTGACTTCCCAGAGGAGAAATTGAATTCATGCTGGTCACTTGACAAATCAACTGGTACCAAACCAATGGAAAATTGATTCCCTTATTCAAATAATTCTCAAACATGGTGCTCATGGCTAAATCAGTGGGAGATTCTCTCTGGCACCTATCCAACTCCAGGAGCAGGGTGGCGCAGGGGCACTGGACTGGGAACCAAGAATCTCGTGCCTAGATTGAGCTTGTGCTCCACGCTTCCTGTGTGGCTTGAGCTTTCACTGTCTGCATTTCCTCATCTGAAAGACAGGGCTCAGGGAGAGCTGCCTCCAGGCTAGATCAAAGATTTATTTCAGACTGGCAGAGCTGGGAATAGGGCATACCGCAGGGACAACACTGAGCAGTGCCAATGGCTTCCTCCCTGCCCAGCTCTAAAACCCTGTTTCCTCGATGTTCCCATCACCAGTCTGGGACACAGTGTCTTTTTAAGCCCTTGTAGCAACCACCCTCCCTTCCTGCTGGCCCCTCAACCACATGCCCCCAAGGGGTTCTGGAGCAGGACTTACCTCACAACCCTGGCTCAGCCAAGCCCCATTTCTTCATCCAGGACCAATTATTTTTTTTCTTCTTACCTTAAAGAATAATAATGAATCACGCTGCCAGCCCCACAGTCATCTCTATTATTCCCTGTGTCTGCCTTTGGATTTCCTCTTGGGTTGTGCAATTTGGCCTTTACAATGTCCTTTCCTTGCTAACAAAAATGAAGCACTCGGGAGGGGATGTATGGTCTCCCAAGCCTGAAATTCAGTGAGTTATTCCTCTTACTTGGTTGTGGCTTCACCCACCAGTTCCTGCTGCCATGTTCTCTTAGAGGGTCTCCAGTCCATCCCCTCCTTCTAAGCCCCACAACAATTGTCTGAATAGATTGCAGCACCATCATCTCTCTTCTAGTCTCCTGGGACTCCAGTCTCTTCCCCTGCAACCCATGCTCCACACAGCAGGCATGGAGATCTTTCTTAGTGCAGGTCTGGTCACGTGTCTCTCCCTTCCTGCTTAAATCCTCTGTCTCCCCATTGCTCAAAGGATAAAGACCAAGTTTTTTTACATATGAGTCACTCACAGCTGAGTCTGACATGGTTTGTCTGTTCACAAGGATACTTTCAAAAACTAAATTTGGGTGATTTTAGGGACACATGCCCAGCTGGCCCTGAAAGCATCCAAGTTTGACCTTCCACTAGGTTCTTACTTTGTTCACCTCTTGAAGCGGACATTTGTCATGTTTTTGCCAGACTGGCATCTTTATTTGGAAAGAATTCTCTGTGAGTCTTGGAAAGGGCCCAGTTGCCACCTCTCCCTACCTAGGCAGAGAAGAGGTTTAGGACCTCAGCTTAATCAGCTGGGTGCTGTCCCTTGGGCTTTAAGCATTGAGGACAACATATAGGCACTGCTAAGGAATTACTCGTGGGGCGTGGCGAGAAGTGTACTGACAGCATGACCAAGGCTGCAATTCCTGCACTGGGTCATTCCTAGCTCACATCTTTTTCCTGAACTTTGTTCTCCAGGCTTATCTTTGAGCCACTCAAGTGCCTTCCCATCTGTCCTTTCTCACTCATGGTCTCCCAGGGTGACTTTCTATCGCTGCAATAATTGCTGCCTTGAGTCCACCCTATTTCTGTCCTCTCCTTGAGCTCTGGCTCTGCTGTGTTCTTTCACCTTGTCATAGATTTCTATCTGCTGTCAGTGGCAGGACAGTAGCCATCTCTATCATAAGAACTCGTTGTTAGTGTGCAACTAAATTCTCTTGGGTGGAAGTTTTTGTCACTTGCAATCCAAAGTCCTGACCCATATCATTAAATGATAACTGTCACTAAATTTAGCCAACATCTTCTGAGTACCTACTATGGGTCAAGTGGAGACCAATGTTGAGCTTCCCTGGCTAGTCCTGAATTACCCGTGGGAAATTACCCAAGGGAAAGATCAGGGTGCTGTACCAGAAGGAGGAGGTGGGGAACAGATATTGAGCTGACAAACTCAACAGTATCCTTACACATTCATCATGATCACTGTTATTTTATAAATTTCAAAATGAAGGCAATGTGCTTTCATTAGGAGATAAGTGATCCTTGAGGAGCAGTGGGCAGGAGGCAAGCTGTGGACCCAGTGGAGGAGTCTGACTTTTCCAATGGGAGTTCATGCTACAATTTCAGTGTTGGGAAAGGGGGCATGTGTGATCACTCACTCTGAGGTCAGCCATCAGCAGACCTGGTTACACATAGTCAGAACACCCCACTGTGGAGTCACCTTTCCAATATTATCAGGGAAGATAAGAGAAGAGAACATAGGACTGCTTCCAATATCCAGGTGCTTACACTAATATTCTAATACTAGAATATGGAGTCTAATATTCAGCCCCTTTCCACACTCTTTTATTCATTGATAGAGTCAAGTTCCTCCCAAGGCTTAAATTCAGAGTTAAACACTTTGCCCTGTCTGGTCAAGCTCTCCCTGTGTCCTAGTGCCTGTTTCCTAATCTGTAACACAAGGGAGAGTTTGAACTGCACTATTGGACTTGCAAGATTGCTATGAAGATCCAGCCTGAGATTTCAGTTCTGAACACACTGAAAGGATCATAGAATCTCATAGAAACTTGAAATCACAGGAAAGTGATTTCAAAGGGTAAATATGCTCATGTCTCCACCTAGTTTAAACCATTTTGATGGTGTCACATTGTTTGTAGAATGAATCTGAATTCTTTCTACAGTCCACAAAACCCTAACTGACTTGTTCCCTGCCAAAGCTCCAGTATTGTCATATATCCCTTTCTTTTTTTTTTTTAGTTCAAGTTTCACTCTGTCGCCCAGACTGGAGTGCAGTGGCTGCTCCCAGCCACCGCAGCCTCGACCTGCTGGGCTCCGGCAATCCTTCCGCCTCAGCCTTCCAAGTAGCTGGAACTACAGGCGTGTGCTACCACATCCAGCTAATTTTTGATTTATTGTAGAGATGAGGTCTTGCCAAGTTGCCCAGGTGGGTCTCGAACCCGCGGGCTCAGGCAATCCACTCACCTCAGCCTCCCAAAGTGCGGGATTACAGGCTGAGCCACTGAACCTGGAGTGTCCCTTTCTTTTTCATCGATCACCTTTTTGGTCTTCAAGCAGTACAAAAGTTTTCCCCAGGATGGGTCTGGTGTTGGCTGATCCCTGTGCCTACCTTAGAGCTCTTTCTTCTCCTCTCTTTTTGCCTCTCCAGTTCAGCACAAGCCTCTCTTCCTCACAGAAGCCCTCTAATGCCTGGACTGAGTCAGGTGCCGTGATGGACATACTCATAGCACCTGTACTTGGGCTTTTTAGCTTTGACTACAATGGCAGTACATTAATTATTTGCATAATTATTTGTATGCCCGTCTCTTCTTCTAGAAGGTAAGTCCCTTGGGAATAGGAATTATAGATGACTTACTCCATGCTGAGTCCTACAGTACAAATGAAAGTTTTCAATAAATATTTACCAAAAATTAATAAATGCATTAGTTAAAGACATTAATTTAATTTCTTCTCTATAGGTTTTTGGAATAGACACTGGCCAATGTAATCAATAGATTGGTTAGAAAATCTAAAGACACTTGAGACGAGTTAACATTCACAGGCAAATGTGCTCATTTAGAGAGAAGCTAACATGAAAATAGCCATCTTCTATTCACCTTAACACAGATAAATCAAGCAGTGGCCATTTAGACATAACATAAAATTCCTTTTTGGTAACATTCAGAAACTAAAAGTTCTTGAAGCCATATCCAACACTCTATGTGCAGATGACTAATGAGCAGATGCTCTTTATTAATTCAGCAAGTAATTACTGAGCACCTACTGGGTGCCAGGCTCTGTTCTCTGCCCTGGGATGGCTGAGATGAACCACATAGATGAGACCCTCATGGAGTCTATGGAAACACAGAAAACAAGCAATAACTATGTTAACTGGTCCTGAGCAAAGTGTTTCAAAAAACCTGATCTTGAGGAATCATCACAAGCCAACCCATACATTAGGCCTGGGTAGTCCTATTGTACAGAGGGGTGTCTGAACTAGAGAGGAGAAGGAACTCACCCAAGGGAATGGGTGAATGGAAGGGCTGGAGTACATCCACTTTGTCACTCAGAGATATTGTTTCTCTCTCTGTATATCCTGCAGCCCCAGATTCAGACGGAATGAGTCAGAGGCTTTGGTGACCGAGATGGAGCTGGAATTTTGCATAAGCAGGATTTATTAAAGCCAGACCAGATATCATCACCTGGAAACCAGGATATTGTCATCTGTATTTTGGAAAAAACAACCACTATAAGAAGCACTGCTGGCTGCACTTTAACACCGAGTTCAAGGGTGTTGCCAGCTGCTCCTGGGGTTGGACGCTGAGCCCTTCTACTGCCCTTCAGGGAGCCCTGAACTAATGCCTCCCATCTCCCATTCTGTGCAAATTCTCACCACAACCCTTACCCTCATGAGATGGAATAAAGTCAAGCTCCTTACCAAGGCCTGTGAAGTCCTACCTGCTTCTGCTCCTTCACCCTCACTCCTGACCACACTTGTCTTTGGGTCATTGCACAAACATGTCAAGTTCATTTCTTCTCCACGGCCCTTGTACTTTGCTGTTCCCATGACCTGCAGGAATACCTTTCCTTCAGATCTTTGCGAGGCTGGCTCCTTCACATGTCTGGCTCCATGGCTGGCTGCTCAAATGTCATGTCTTCAGAGAATCTTCTCGGACCTCGCTATCTTAAATAGTGTCCCTGTCACTATCTGAGACTTTGCCCTGCTTTGGTTTACTTCACAGCAATGATCAAGGGCATGGTATTACATTTTGTTATAATTGACTAAGCTGCTTATGTTTTATTGACTGTTTCTCCCATTAGAAGGTAGGTTCCATGAGAACAGGGACTTTGTCTACTGCTGCATCTCCTATACCCGGCTCAGCACACGGCACAAGGTAGGTGCTAAGAAACTCTTGCTGAATGACTCTATTCACAGAACTAGAGGGACCCTCTCCCTGGCTCACTAGATGGCTACCCCTTTCTTCTCATATTTTAAGGAGAAACTTTCCCTTTTAGCACGAAGGAACCATCTGCACTGTGTTCAAGGTCAGTGGCGCCCCCTGTAGCTGACACAGCCTGGTAGACTACACTGTGAATGGCACATCATGGAGTTGTGCATTGGGCATCCTTGGATAGCCAGGAGCCATAACATCAGACTGCTCTGGGCTCAGATTCTGGTGTCAGCACTTACAATCTGTGGGGCATGAACTTAACCTCTTTGTGTGTCAGTTTCCTTATCTGGATGATGACAGGCCCTGTTTTGTAAAGTCATTGCAAGGATTTAATAAACTAACATATGCAAAGTGCCTAGCAATGCAACTTACGTATAGTAAGTGCTCAAATATCAAAATAAAGCTACATATCTCTTTACCTGATAGGAGCCTAAGTCAGGTGCTGAGAGATGAATGTAGAAGGTATAGGGTAAAGTTGGAGGTAAATTAGATAATGAGTGGTAACTGCCACTAACAAACTAGCCAATGGGCCACAATCTCAAAGGCCTTCAGGGCCAGGTGAGGCTCTGAGTAAGGAAAACAGGCAGAGAGGCCACCGGGAGGTAGTACTCCGCTGAAGGATAGCTGCGACTCAGCTTCTGCTGTGCTTTGACAGGGGGAGTCTTGGCCCTGCATGCCAGAGCTTCCTGCTTCTCAGAGATACCTAAGTCTTGATATGTGCCTGAAGTCACACAGGTTTCAAATATTGGCAATGTAATTGATTCAGTGCTCTGGAATCAGCCCTGGCCAGGCTTCTAATCAGCTTTGTCACTTCCTGGTGTGAACTCCAAAAGTCTGCTTTTATTTCCATCAACTTCACTGAAATATAATTTACCTGCAGTAAAATGTACCTACTTCAAGTGTGCAGATCCATGAGTTTTGACAAATGCACACATCCATGTATTGACCATAATAATCTAGATATAAAATATTTCCATCATCACAGAAAGTTCAGAGGGGTCCCTTTCCAAACAATCTTCACCTCTGCCCTCACTTCAGAACCAGACAACTACTGATCTGCTTTCTGTCACTTTGCCAACTCTAGAATCCAATATAAACAGCACAAAACAACATGCACATTTTTGTGCACCATTTTCTGAAAAGATTATTTCCTCCATTGAGTGGCCTTGGCATCCTTGTCAAAAAATCAGTTTGTATCATATATTTGGGTTTATTTCTGGACTCTCAATCCGTTGCCTTTGGTCCTTATGTCTATCGTGTGCTCACAGCATGCTATCTTGATTACTGTTGATTTATAGTAAGTTTCACAATCAGGAAATGTGAGTTATTCTACTTTGCTCTTGTTTGCTTAGAATTGTTTAGGCTGTTCAGGGTCCCTTGAAATTCCATATAAATTTTGAGATTGGGCAACCCTCTCAGGTCCCCTCCCATTGTGAGAGTTTTTCTGTTTTCTCAATAAACCCTACTTTCTCAAATAAATAAATAAACAAATAAATTTTGAGATTGATTTATCAATTTCTACAAAGGAGTCAGCTGGGATTCTGATAGGGATGGCACTGACTCTATAGATAAATTTGGAGAGTATTGGCATTTAACAATGTTAATTCTTCTGATCCTTGGACATGGGATTGCATTCATTCTTGAAAGATATTTTCATTGGACAGAGAATTCTGGGTTGACAGTTCTTTTCTTTAAGAACCTTAAACATATTTTTCTACTATCTTTGAGTTTCAATAGCTTGTGCTAAGAAGTCAGTAGTCATTTATATGAAATGCATCATTTTCTCTGACTATTTTTCTTTTTTATCCTTTATCTTGAGTTTTCAGAAGCTTGACTATGATGTATTTTACCAAATTGGGGGAAACTTTGGCCATTATTTTTTTCAAAAATGTAGATTTTACCCCATTCTTTTCTCTTTTCTGCTTCTGAAACTCCAGTTATACATATGTTAAACCTATTGATACTGTTTTTTAAATCCATAGGTCTGTGGTCAACTTCTCCCTCCACATTACTTTTTAGATTAGATAATTTTTGAGTTATCTTCAACTTGTCTGGCACTTTCTCTGTCATTTCCTTCATATGGTTATACCTATCCAGTGATTTTTAAAACATATTTTATTTTTCAGCTCTAGAATTTTGTTCTTTCTGTAGTTTCTCTTTTTGTGTGTGATATCCTAATTTTCTGTTCATTAAAAACATAGTATCTTTACTTACTTGAGAAAAATTACTGCATTAAAAACATATGTATCTTTACTTACTTGAGAAAAATTGGGCCTACCTTGTTCCAAGGTTCTGTTCATAGCTACTGTAACAAATCACAAGTCTGGTGTCTTAAACAACACAAATATAGTATCCTTTTACAATTCTAAAGGTCAGCAGCCTTAAATCAGTTCCACTGCACTAAAGTCAAAGTGCTGTCAAGGTTGGTACAATCTGGAAAATCTGGGGGAAATTACATTTATTGGACTTTTTAAACTTATTTGGCTATCTGTATATTTTGGCTCATATCACTCTAATGTTACTTTTGCTTCTGTCTTCAAGATTTATAATCCCTCTTCTGTAGTCAAATCTCCCTCTTCCTTTCTCTTATAAAGACATTTGTGATTATATTTACAATCCAATTGGGTAATCCAGGATAATTTTCACATTTCAAGATCCTTCACTTAGTCATACCTGCAAAATTCCTTTGCTGTATAAGATAATGTTCACAAATTTCATGGACTAGGACCTGAATATAGTTGGGGGCCATTATTCAGCCTACCACAACCTTTCCTTTTGACCCCTAAAGTTTTACATTCATCCTCCATGAAAAATACATTCATTTTATATCAGCATTTCCCCAAAGTCTAACACAGTTATAGCAGCACTTTAAAATTCTTGAGCTGGAGTCTCACTCTGTCAGCCAGACTGGGGTGCAATGGCCGCTCCCAGCCACTACAGCCTCGACCTGCTGGGCTCTGGCAATCCTTCCACCTCAGCCTTCCAAGTAGCTGGAACTACAGGTGCACGCTACCACACCCAGCTAATTTTTTGATTTATTGTAGAGATGAGGTCTCACCAAGTTGCCCAGGTGGGTCTTGAACCCGCGGGCTCAGGCAATCCACTCACCTCGGCCTCCCAAAGTGCTGGGATTACAGGCTGAGCCACCGAGCTCAGCAATTCTTGTTTAATAATTCCAACATCCAGGTCATATTGAGTTAGTTTTCTTGGATTATCTTTTCTTTTGAGAATGGGTTATATTTTCTTGTTTCTTCATGTGATGAGTAATTTTGGATTCCGTATTCTGAACATTGAAACATTGTGAAATCTCTGTATTCTGATATATTCCTCTGAAGAGTATTGATTTTGGTTGTTGTTTGCTTGCTTTAGTAGGTAATTAACTTGGTTTGACTTCAACTTTAACTATGCATCTTGTCTTGCAACTAAAATTTAAGTTCAGTTTTTTGTTTTTTTGTTTTTAATTCTCAGCCAAAGTCCATTCTGTGCATGCCTGATCCAGGAACCAGTCAGAGATTTGGGTGAAGATTGCAGATGGAATATAGGCATATATATATATCAGGCAACTCTGTGCAGGTTCATTTTTTTCATTTATTTACTCTACTTGAGAATTTGACTGTTGTTTACTCTTCAGTGTCTTCTGATCATGGTGTTGTTTTGTTTACATGTATATATTTTTTCCCACAGAGTTAGTTTGTTATCTATTTAAAGGTAGGATCTAGTAAGAGTTACTTGGCCAGAAGCAGAGGCACATGATGGTTTTAAAATTTATCCATTATTGCATGCATTGATATTTCATTTCTTTTCATTATTTAGTAGAATTACACCATATTGATATACCACCGTTTGTTTATTCTCATTTACCTGTTGATGGGCATTTTGCTTATTTCTAGTTTTTGGAGCCTTAATGAATACAGCTATTCTAAGTATTTGTTTACAAGCCATTGTTTTTGAACACCTACTTTTTTCCAAGAACTTTGCATGATCATTTGTTCTGAACAGCTCTGGGAGGCAAGATTTATTACTCTCAAGCTACAGATGAAGATCCTGAACTCAGTGGGATTCTCTCTCTTTTTTCTGGATTTATTGCAGAAACGAGGTCTCTCCAAGTTGCCCAGGCAAGTCTCGAACCCGCAGACTCAGGCAATCCTCTCACCTTGACCTCTCAAAGTACTGGGATTATAGGCATGAGCTACCTCGCCCAGCTGGCATTCTCATTTCTCAAGGCCACAGTCTAATGCTTGGCTGAATTGGGCCTACCTTGTTCCAAGGTTCATGCTATTCCCAGTGCATGTTGCTAATCTAAGAGGGCAGGTTACTCTCTGAGCTTTTATTTTATACTATAGGAAATCAAGGGAATGGGGAGGGAGGTGAGAGTAACAAGATTACATAAGATATTTTCATTTAAACACTAAAATAGTATATGGTGCTTAATACATGTTAATTCCTTTCCTCTTTCTGATTTCTTTTTAATAGTGGGACCTGGGACTCTCACATTTCTGCTATGCTTATACTATTGCAAAACTCTTTTTTAGAAATATAAAATCCTAGCTAAAATATTAGGGCACTTGAATTCTTGTGCTAACTCTATTGTTAACTTGCTGTGTGACCCTGGAAAGTCCCTTTTCCTCTCTGGGCTCTCAGTTTCTTTTTTTGCACAATGAGAGAATTGGAGACTCTTGATAGTGCCTACCAGAAGCTAGGCTCTATAATTCTTGAAGACTCAACTTTTTTGTTTTCTCAGGGAAATCTAGAATTAGACAAACCTGCTGAAACAGTGGGCCAGGTGACCCTGCCGCCCAGGACTTGTTTTTTCAACCCAGGCAGCCCAGTTGACAATGCCCATCAAATTGTGCGCTTTGCCTGGGCTGGTTAGAAGATGATGAGTGGAGCCAGTTCAGACCCTTGGTTACCGCAGGGTGGTTCGAGCCCTGAGCTTGGAGCTCAGGAAGCCAAGGCCTTCTCTGTAGCCCCTTACTGGGAATAGTGGAGACTACTTCACCCAGGCCAGAGGTAGAACAAGAGGCCAGGTTTGCCTGAGGTGAGAGCCAGAGCAGCCTCCTTTTCCTGTTATCTGTCAGCAACATCTCCCATGGGTGCTGGCCAACCCACTCATCCAGAATGCAAATTGCTCAGCAGCCCTGATGGAACAGACAGGACCTCAAGGAAGGGACCACCTGCTCCAACCAGACAGAGATGGTGCCACCTCCACCAGGGAAGGAAACAGGAGGGTGCTGCCATTTTCAAGTAATTCTCAGAGCAGGAGCTGAGTCTGGTACTTTACCTCCAGCAATATCAGTCACTCAAGCATTACTTGTTGGGTGGTTTTGTTTGTTTGTTTGTTTGTTTGTTTAAGCTGTAGTCACACCTTACCTACACTATTATTCACTTGCTATTATTTCTTTAAATCGGTTTATTTGTTTTCCAAACTAAGCTTATTTGAAAAGGGAATTTTATATCTTTATTTTTACTCTTAATTTTTTTAGGGACAAGTTCTCACTCTGTCACCCAGGCTACAGCACAGTGTCCTGATCATAGCTCACGGCAGCCTTGAACTCTTGGGCTCAAGCAATCCTCCTGCCTTGGCCTCCCATAGTGCTGGGATTACAGGTATGAGCCACTGTACCCGACCAGTGTCATAACTTTAAAAAGTAAACCAGCATCACTTGCTATATATATATAGAGAAGGTAATCATAAAAATAATCACTTATTTCCTAACCCACCTACCAAACATTAAATGACCCATAGTGTGTATTCGTATAAGTAGGACATTTGACATCCTGTTTGAGAACTAGCTCTCCACCCTCTCCCTATTCCAAATATCACTGAAACCTCTTCAGGGAGATCTGCCAAATCTCTTTCATTCTTTTTAACAGTTGCCCACTCTTCCATCATAATTATATGTCATGTATTATTTATTCCATTTTTCTGTGTGTAGACAGTCAAATTATTCCACCATTTCACTCATACAAACTTTGCACTAATATAAACATATCTGTGATGCACAAATCTTTGTGCATAAACATATCTGTGTGCATAAACATATCTTTGTGCATAAACATGTGTGCATAAATCTTTGTATACTCAGCCTCAAAAATAAGTTTCTAGTAGAGAGATCCCTAAGTCCAAAGAGATGCACCTTAGACGTTTTGGTGGTCGCTAGTGAAATTGTCCTTAAGGAAGATTGTTTCACCTTGACCTTCATCCGAGAACATATAAAATGAGGGCACCTATTTCTTCCTGTCCTTGAGAGCTCTAGGCTTTGCTTATATGTCGGCAGAAAGGCTATAGCATTGCTATGTTCTTTTGCATTTCTTTGATCATTAATGAAATTGGGGAACTTTTCATAGGCTTATTACCTATTTATATTTCTTTACTGTTGAAAATGAATTTGTCCATTTTCTACTGAGAAAGTCTATATCTTAGTAACTTTCTGGAGATCTTCCTATAATAGTTATTAAATTTTTCACATGTATGCTATAATATTTCTCTCCCTTTGTGTTGACTTTCCCACTCTGTGGATGGAAGCTTTGACACAGAGAAACATCTCATTTGTAAGTAGTCGACTTTATAAATCATTCTTTTATAGTTCCTGCCTCAGTTGTCATACAAAGAAGGGGCTTCCATCTGCACTGGGTTATAGGCACTCAGCTTTCTCAAGAAGGCAGGGAAGGTGATGCCCCGGTCTTTCAGCATCATCAGTGTGACCCCAGTCTTGTTGGCAACCTTTGAAAGGCTCCCTGGTACTCTGGGGAAGAAGAATGAGCCCCTCAACTGGGATTCAAGGTCTGTATCCCACCTGTATTTGCTCCTCTGTTTCCTTCCTGACTAAACGCCTGCCATCTTGAATCACTTAGATTTCTATCTGTCATCTCTGCCTCTGCCTGCAACACCCACTCCCTTTCTTTTATGAGGAGAAATCCTCCTGGTCCTTAAAGACCTCACTAAAATCTCCATGATGTAGCTGGAACTACATACATGTACCACCACGTCCAGAAATTTTTTTTTCCTATTGTAAGGATGAGGTCTCACCAAGTTGCCCAGGCTGTTCTGCTGTACCACTTTTGTGATAGATGCTTCATGTTTCGTCGTTGACTTGGAGTCCCTATGACTTCTGCAAGGAGGACCATATGTATGAGGGGTTCCTTAGGAACCCACAGGGAGATAGAAGGAAGCAAATGGTGCCTGCAACTTTGTGATGTTTCTGCTCCAAAGAACCCCAAAGAAACACTAGGAAGTGAAGGTTGGAGACAAAGGTCAGTTTCATGGTGTTTTCCTAGCAGCTCCTGAGGAGAGAATTAACAGGCAGGTTAACAGAGAAAGCAGCTCGGGCCATGCCCTCTGGACTGGAGGGAAGCAAGATTAGCTGATGAAGTATATGCAGGGCCGGGGCTGAGCTAAGCCTTTCACAAGTGATGTGCACGTCCTGATAGGGCGCTGTGATCCCATGTCCATCTTAGCAAAGAGATTCATTGGCTTGCTCCACAACCAGCTTCACAGTGCCCATTTGTAGGAGAGCTTTTGGTTTAAAGCAGACAGATCACATCCAAGATCTTGATCAGCTACTTAAACCTTACGTGCCTCAGTTTCTTCAAGGTCATATGGACAAAATAATAGCCCCCACCACCCAGGGCATCTTGACGATGACAGGACATGACTGTGTGCTCGTCATGCTCCCTGGGCTGGTGCCTGGCAGGGGCTCTATAAAAACCCACTACTCCTCCACAGCCCACTTCTCTGTCCTTAAGCGCCCCTACTTGTGTCCTGATCCCTCTACTCTGGTGTCCAAGAGCACCAAGGAGAGCCCTGCTGCCTTGAAACCCCCAGGACATTCCCACTGCTTGGTGTTAGCTTTTCAGCAAAATGGAATGTGCATTTTCCTGACTCTTTCATTCTAGATAAGCTGCTGGCATCACACTGATTCCTCTTTCTTTCAGTGTGACCCTAAGGGTGGCTGCCAAGGACCATGTCTGTGCTAAGGGAACCCATGTCCCAGACTTAGCAGAAACAGCTCAGCTTGAGTCAGTGTTGCCCTAGGACCAATCAGCTGTGGAAGGGGTGGGGTCACAAAACAACCTGGCGGGTCTCTTGGGGCCCCCATCTTTGGAGGAGAGGGTATCTAGCAATGGTAGACTGGGCTGACAATATGTTCACTATACACAAAGATAAGCACAATGACAAAAAAAATCACCTAATATTCTATTAGCCAGTAGACAGTGACTGTAAATACTACTGTGTAGTATTTTCTAACTTTTCTCCTTGCAACTTCATCTGTTAAAATAAATGGGATTATGATATATACATAGATTCTGCATGTATATTCTACTTTGAGATGTGCTTCCTGCCAGCCTTCCTGTAGCTTGAAAATGTAGACACTTTAACTCAGGGTCTGTGAGGATACTGGGGTCCAGTGTTTGGAGGGTGAGTGTGTAAACCAGTAGTTTGCATTAGTTCATGCCTACCATCCTTCAGTCCAGTCTCTCCTCTTCTATCCAGCCTTCCTAGTGGCCCTTTTCTCAGACCCTTGTTTGGTGCTTGGTGCCATGGCTTCAATTGTCGGGCCAAAGTGTAGGTAGCTAACCACAAAATGTCCATCCCCAGCTCTGCACACAGGATTAAGTGTTTGGTAAATATCCAGTCTTTCTTTTCTCTCTCCCTTCCTCCATCCTCCTTTTCTTCCTTCCCTCTCTCACTCCAGTGCTCATTTCTTCTCAGAGAAGAGAACCAGTAGAGGGGCAAGCAGCAGCCCGTGGGACCTGCCTAGGAGATCCCCTTCTTGACCTGGGTCTCCCCTTCAGCTATACCCACCTGGGTGCTTTTGGCACAATGCTTCCCATGAACTCTTGGCGCTGCAACCAGGAACTCCTGGCAGGCCACAGGCAAGAGCTGGCAGAGTCTTTGTGTTGTCAGAGCCCTGAACACTTTCCCATCTCTACTTGTACTCATTAGATTCCGGGCCAATGAAGAAAAGGGACTTGAAGCTCTGGGTCTTAGTTCTAATCTCTGGCTCCCTGCTGGGCTGGCTTGGGCTCTCCTTGGACCCTGTGCATCTCGCTCCTGCCCCAGCCCCCCTGCCCACTGATGACCTGCCTAGGGGATGGAGTGGAACAGGCACCGAGATGATCAGTGGAAGGCTGAGAGGTGGGGGATGGAAGGTCAGGGTTGGATTGGGCAAATTTTTTTGGCTGTGGGATCTAGTGTGACTGGGCTTCAGGAACCTACATTTTAAACTGTGCCTCTGGCCCCATTGCCCTGGTGACATTTGTGGAGTTTCTTCCTCCTCAAAGCCTCAAGCTTTCTTTCTGTATAGCAAGGGGTCAGCCTGCTCCAGGTTTTCTAAGATTTTTGATGCTCTGACACCAGGTCCCATCCCTTTACCTCCCTCAGCCACCATGGCATCTACCAGGAGCAGTCTCCCTGCAGAAAGGGATTACCCAAGAAAGAGTTCCAAGGCAGCCCCTGCCTTTCCTCTTCTCAGCTCTCATGACTTTGATTTCCTAGGGTAAGTCCAGGGCTCCCCAACACCAGGTGCTGTGGAGAACTGTTTCTGCCACACCATCAGTGGATCTGTTTGAGTCCTGACTATGTGCCCTCTATCAAGTCAGAAATCTCTCCAAGCCTCAGTTTTCTCACCCATACAATGGAAATACTGGTGTTGATTACAATGGGTTATTTTGAGGGCTCAATGCAATAAAGCAGATGAAGTCCTAACACAGTGCCTGTCACATAGTAAACCCATGATGCAGGCTTTTATCATATCATCATCATCCTCACTATTGTTATTGTTATTTATTATCTCCGCTTTCTCACTCCAGGGAAGGAGTGATCCCAGGGTCTGAGTGGGCAGCTATGCAGATGGCTGGCTTCCCCTGGCTTGAGCCCTATGCATGCATACCTGGGGAGGGGACTCATAACTAGATCCCCAGCGTGGATGCACAAACCCTCCAACATGCACTCTACTGGGACCCCAGAAAATCAGTGCATTTGTGGGCCACTGTGAGAATAAAAAGGTCCCACCCGCAGCACTTGGCCCCAGTCCCGCCCACAGCCTTCAGTGAATCATAGCCGATAGCACCACAGTTTCTGTGGCTAGCATTGGCCACATCTGAGGTTGTACTGCAACATGATGAGGTGCAGGAGTCAGACAAAAATTGGGCATGGGCTTCAGGCATATCTCTCAACCACTCTGATTCTCAATTTTTCTCATTTGTGTTATGATCCTAGTAACTACCATCTTCACAGCATGTTGGAAGGATTAAATGATCATAGCACAGTTGGGAGGTTTGCATGATCTGTTGCCTGGGATACACTGAGTCCACATTGTGTGCTTAATACAGATAGGTTCCTCTCATGTGCCTAACTCACCTCCATAGACTTCTTTCCTTTCCCCAGAGGAGTCTCCATGCTAGGGTGGTCTCCATGTCGGGGTCTCACTCTGTTGCCCAGGCTGGAGTACAGTGGTACAATCACGGTTCACCCCTGCCTCGACCTCCTGGGCTCAGGTGATACTTCTGCCTCAGCCTCCTGAGTAACTGGGACTAAAGGCTCATGGCACCACTCCTGGCTAGTTTTTTTTTTTTTAGAGATGAAGACTGGTTGTGTTGCCTAGGCTAGAAGAAAGAGTCTTGACAGACTTTCTTTCTCTACCTCCTGTCCCAAAAGCCTTCAGCTCCAGGCTACTCTTGGCCCTGTATTCAATAGATCAGGCAGCTGAGAAACAGAAAAATGTGCAAGAAAGTCACACACTTCTGCACAAAGTATGCAATTTTTTTATTAAAAAGAAAATAAGAAAACAAACAACATTTCTCAGGTTGTGCTGTGATAAAACACCACAGGCATATAAACTATGTACAAAAACTAAGAAAGAGAAATCCTAGGGTCTGCACACAGAGACTCCCTGTAAGGGTGGGCCTGCAGTCCCTCCTTTGAGGCCACTGTTTTCTCAAACATCCACCTCTCCTATAAAATAAGAAGTGCGTCCCAGCCTTATTTCTCTTGGAAGACTCGGCGGTCTCCAGCTCACTGGTCCATGAACGTGCACACAGGAAACTAGACGTTACAAGATTTTACAGAGGGGTAGTACTGGGGTGGGGACTTAGGGGTGCACACCACTCCTCTCCCTGATCCCTGGCTCTGCTGGAGGTCTCTGGGAGGCTGAGGAAGCAGTGACATCCTTCCATGGGGACCCACTGACATGTGCTGGATGTGTTGTCCTGCAGGAACATGGGGCTGAACTTCCTGAATTAAGCCCGTTGGTGGCTTCCCTCCTTGAGGGAAGTTGGGACAAGAAGACTTGGACCAGGACAAGATGTGCCTGAACTGGTGCTGAATTTTGGACAGCCAGAAGGCAATGGGGAGATCTTGATATATTTGCCATAATGTCATTCCTTGGCTGCTTACCCTGCCTCCAATCTTTGGAAGTCATGTAGAGCTGGATTTGACTCCTAGCTCTGCCATTTACTGGTTTGTATGAACCTGGAAAAGTTGCTTAACTTCCTTGAACCTCAGTTTCCTCATCTGTTAAATGAGGAGGCTTATATGAACCTCAAAGGGCAACTGTAAATAGTAAGTGCCTAGTACGGTGCCTGGCACATCATAAGTGATCAATACACGGTCACCATGACTGCTGGTACCCAGGTACCAGTGTTTCCATCGAAAAGTTGATGAGTCTATGTGGATGTACATGTGATAAACAGAGGGTCTGAACAATGTTCTAGAAAGAGGAAGGATTCCCCAGAGGCTCCTGTGTTGTGTCTGGACAGCACAGACGTCATGGGTCACAAGCGGCTGGCATGGAGCATGTCCACTGTTTTTCTCTCAGGCACATCCCTCTGGTTCAGGAGCGTCTCTGTTCCTAGACCTCGGTGCCCTCCCTAGGGTAGAGGACGCTGCTGGTGTTGATGCTATTGTAGAAGTGAGGGCTGAACTGGTTGAGGACAGAGCCCCCGTAGCCGAGTGTGTTGGTGGGCATGGGGTTGGCCCAGTCACCCCCGGCCCCATGGCCGCCGAGGTTGGTGAGTGGCGTGAAGGAACTGAAGCCCAGGGAGTTCTGTCCCATCTTGTCGGCGGGCTCGGGGCTCAATCCTGTCGTGGCCCCAGGTCGACTCATGGGGCTGGCCCCACTCATGTAGGTGGTCATAGTGGAGAGGAAGCTATTGAGGCACGGCGTACCCGAGGGCAACGGGGAGGACCGCTTTTCCGGGGAGCCCGCGGTGCCTGGCGAGGCACTGTCCAAGATGTCCTGGGGCTCTGTGGTCTTGGGGCTGCCTACCATGAGACTGTTCTCTGTCTTCTCTGAGGGCAAGGGGCCTGTGCTGGAGGAAACATCTGATTTTCTCTTCCTTTTCCGACGGAAATTTCCATTATCGAACATCTTCTCACAATTGGGGTCCAAGGTCCAGTAATTCCCTTTGCCTGATACAAAAGTGAAAGGGGGTGAGTAGAGAGATTGAGTCAATGTGTTGCTTCTGTTCCCCTTATTGTCATAAACGAAAGAAAAAAGTGGCCAATGCAGAAAGAGCAAGGACAAAAGGCAGAGCTGAGGAAGGAGGAATTCCACCAACCACACCACACCCACTTTATTTAAGCCCCCCTCCACAGAGTCCTCTGGAATCACAGAAATGGAGAGGCAGAGGCATGAAGAAATTTACAGTGTGGGTCTTTAAAAAGGGTGAAGTATTGGGGGCAGGGAGGCTGGGGTTGGGGGATAGAGTACTTCCGTTGCTGAAGAAAACTCAGGAAAAAATTCAGGACACGCTGATAGTCCTACTCTGGCTTTGCTCCTAACTGACAGAGGGACTTCAGGTGAACTGTTTCCTGATCTGAAAAGTGGGCCCGTTGTACTTGTTCCTTTGTCTCCAGGCTCACTGTGAGAAAGCACAGACAGATGTGCTTTATAGCTGGGGTGTGCCATCCTGAAGCCAGGTCTGAGCTCTTCCTGCTACTGCCTCTCGGTCTGAGGGGGAGGGCAGTCCTCAGATGGGACACTTGCCCTCTTCTGGGGACAGATAGGCTTGGCCCTTGCTAACCTCAAAGGGGGCAGCGGTGGGGTTCCTCTGAGCCATACCCTGGCTTCCTGTGGTAGAATAAAAATGGACTTCAATTCTAGGAAATGGATATATAAATATTTGGTACACTTTTCTCTGTAGGTTTCTATATTTTAGAAATGCATCCTTCAAAAGGAAAAGTTCACAATCCCTGGAGTCAGAGAGACATCTGTTCAAATTCAAACTCTGTCAATATCACTTTAGATAATGTCACCTTAGATGAGCAGGCTGTTTCACCTGAGTGTTATTTTCCTTATCCGCAGAATGGGTTTAATAAGAGCTACCCTGCAGGGTTGTTGTAGGGGCCATGTAAGTAGAAATAGGACAGGCAGCAAAATGGGCCATTCGTGGTTGTTTAAAGTCAGATCCTCTTCCCAGCAGACTTGGGATGTACTTGGTCTCTGTTTGGTCCAATCATTCATTCCAAAGACTTTCCATGTACTGGGTGTCAAGACTACAGATGAATCATAGATTATTGCAGTCCATGAACCACATGTGAACCCCAACGACTTTACATACATGATCTCATCACCCCCACCACAGCCTGCCATGTAGGCACTGTGATCATCCTTGTCTTTCAGATGAGAAAACTGAGCCTCTGAGTCCTAACCTGAGGTCACCGACCGGTCAGCAGCACAGCCAGCCATGACTGAACCCCTGGCCCATATCCTCCTCGACTGCAGTGCTCCCCTCAGCCCTGCCTCAAAGCTGCTCCCAGTTTTGAGGGACATCACCCTACTAAGAACGTTCTAGAATGGGGTTTTGGGGAGGAACTCCAGTGAGACTTCCTTGGGAACACCCCCCACGTCAAGCCCTCCCCCCCACACCCTCAAAGGCCCCTTACCTGGGTCATCCTCATCTCGGGGCACCTTCTTGAAGCAGTCGTTGAGTGACAGGTTGTGGCGGATGGAGTTCTGCCAGCCGGCCTTGCTCTTGTTGTAAAAGGGAAAGTTGTCGGCCACGTATTGGTAGATCTGGCTGAGGGTAAGGCGCTTGTCGGGGGCCCCGTGGATGGCCATGGCAATGAGGGCCGAGTAGGAGTAAGGGGGCCGCACCAGCTTCATCAGCTCCTCCTGCGAGGGGATGGGCAGCCAGCCCAGGTCGCCGCCCCCCAGCCCCGGCATGGTGGGCAACAGCTGTCTCTGCATGCCGTAGGCCTGCGGCAGGAAGGGGCTGGTGTTGGCCCCAGGCAGGTAGGGTGGCGGGGTCATGGTGGGCCCGTTGAGCCACAGGTAGGTGTTGGAGGGGGCCCCGTACTCGCCACCCGCCTCGAAGGAGGGTGGCCGCTGAGGGCTGGGCACGCCCTGCGGGTGGAAGAAGTTCTCATAGTACAGGTTCATCTCAGGAGGCTCCTGGCCGAGGCTGGGGAACTGGGGGCTGCAGCGAGGTGGGGAGGGTGCTGGGAGGTCAAAGGAGCTCATGCTGGAGCTGGCCTGGCCGAGCCACCTGCCTGACACCTGCTCTGGAGCTGCCCCAACAGGTGCTCGCAGGCCCCGGCCTCCCACTTATACCCCGAGGGCTTGGCCACGGCCCCACCCAGGGGCGGCCACCTGCCCGCAGCAGCCCAGGGCCCGCCCTCCCTCCACCGCCAGCCTGCAGGGAGGGGACGGGTCCCCACTAATGACTCGCTGAGCCAGCTTCCTAGAACTGAGTTACACACCAAGGGCCCCCTCTTGCCTCCCCTCCCTCCATTTCCCGTTCCCTCTCCTCTCAGGTCTTTCTCCTAGGCACGTCCCTCGGAGGCCGCCCCATCCTGTCTTGTATTGTCTCTTTTTTTCTTTTTCTTTTTCTCACATTGTTTCTACTCTTCTCACTTTCCTTCTTTCCCTTCTGCTTTCTCCCTTCCTCCCTTCCTCTTCCTTCCTTCCTTCTTTCTATCTTTCTTTCCCTTCTTTTTGCCTCTTATTTTTTCTCTCTCTTCTGCTCTGGACTGCCTTTGTTTTCTATGCACTACCCAGGCCAGTGCACACTCCTCATTCTCTCTCCTTCTCAATCTCTCTCTCTCTCCCTCTGTCTCTCTTTCTCAGTCTCTCAATCTCTCTCTCTCTCTCTCTCTCTCTGTGTGTGTCTCTTAGTCTCAATCTCTTGCTCTCTGTCTCTCTCTCTCAATCTCTTTCTCTCTCCCCCTCCTGTCTGTATGTGTTTCTCTCTCTTATTCTCAATCTCTCTCTCCTTCTGTCTCTCTCCCTCTGTCTCTCTCCCCCCTCTCTTCTACTGCTATTCTCCTTTCTCTCTCTGTCTCTCATCTTCTGTTCTTTCCACTGCTGTCTCTCACTGCCTTCCTTCCTCAATATCTGTCTTCCCTGGCTTCTTCCCTTCTTCCTTCCCTCTCATGGTCTCTCTTCCTCTCCACCGCTCATGTTCTCTGGACCTCTCCTCTCCTTCCACTCACTCGGTCTCCCATTTCCCCGCCCCCACCCCCACCCTGACACCTCATTCTCTGGTCAGTTGCCCCCACCCACACTGGATGAGACACTTGATCAGAAGCCCCACTGGGCAGTGTTTTGAGGTGAAGACACACTTTCTGGGGTTGCCAGGGAAAAAACAGCCCTGGAGACTCAGAAGTAACCACAGAGGGGCCTGCCTGGCCTCTGGCAAGTTTCAGAAGGGCAGCTCTCCTCCTGCCCCAACACACACATCCATGCATGCACACACCCACACGTGTGTACACACTCACACGCAGCAGGCAGGCAGAGAAGCCGGGAGAGCAAAAGGGCTTTTAAAAGTGTCGACAGAAGGGGAAAATGGGAATCGGACTTGAGGGAAAACAGGAGCAAGACCCGGAACGACTGAAGTTTCTTCTTGGCTGCAGGGGCGAGGCAACCTCTCCGCTCTTCCTCTGGTCCAAAGTCCTTTTTGGTTCTGCTCGCAGGGGTCTCTGGCATGGTGGGAGCAAAGCCAAGAGGAGCCACTGACTCACGGCTCCCCTTGCACCATCTCTCCCTCCAGTAGCAGGATCTCCTGCCTGTGGCTTCTCCCTGGGTTCCGTCCTCCCTCTTGTCCCAGCCTCCTCAGTCTCCCAGGCTAGGGGCTGCTCTGCTTGGGGAGTGGGCAGGGGTCTCCCTTTTCAGAGGTGGGTAGGTTCTGATAGCAGCCAAAACTTCTCTCTGCAACCAAGCTGATGGGGAACGTTGGAGTCAGCCTCTCAGGTCACCACCTCCCCCCTGCCCTCTTGTCTCAATTTCCTTCTACCCATTCAACTCCCTCCTGTGTCCTCCAGGTCCCATGTTTCTTTGAGGCCAGAGAAAAAGGTCGCTGACAGTCCCAGTTGGAGGGGGGGTGCCAAGGAATTCTCCCCTCTCTCTGCTCTTCGCAGCTGTGGGGATGCTTGTGGCAAACAGGAACACTATGGAATGAATTTCACTGTCAGTGTGTTGGTGCCCAGAGGATGAGTTCCATGTAACTGGGTAGCAGGGGTCTTCCCAGGCCCTGAGGAACCACCTGTCCCCAGCATGGAGCAGTGATGAAGTGTGATTCTCTAAAAGGGTCTGATGGCCCAAGGGAGGCTTGGGGTGAGCACACGTTGCAGAGTAAAGCCAAAGGACCAAGTTATGCCTTGGAGTTTCTCTACCAAGAGGCATGGCTTGCTGAGAGGGGAGCCCTGACTTTTCAAAGAATAATCAAATTAGAGCATCCCAACCCCATCCCTCGATACAAACCCAAAGCCTTACAATTAACCTAGCAAGTCTACTTTATCAAACCTCATCTTACAGAATTAAACAGAGCAAAGAATTAGCTACAGGGATGTTTGCTGCAACATTGTTTATGGCCCTAATAAATTGTAATTAATCTGAATGTCCAACAATAGGGGATCGGCTAAATAAATTATGTATTATCCAAATGATGTAATATTATGCACCTATGAAAAATAGATTGTAGAATAATAATTAATTATAGGAGAAGATGTTTATAATCACATGATATTCTTTGGAGAAACCTGTTGCAAAATACTATTTTGGGGGGGTAAAAATGTATACTCACACATCTATATGAAACCCAGAAATATAAATATAAAGCTGTCAGTTACTATTTCTGAATGGAGAATTGGATGTGGTTTTTGTTGTTTTTCTGCAGTTTCTAAGTAATTAGAAAAAGGCAGGCACCCAGGTGATTTGCTTTGGGGGTTAAAAAGAAAAGACCAGAAAGAGGCAATAGGGAGGTAGCCAATCTGAGTTCAGGAGGACCAGGCAGCAAATCTCAGGCTTGGTGCTGAGTAACTATGCAGACCTTGACAGGTCACTGAGCTTTCCTCAACCTCAGTTTTCTCAGGTGAAAATGGGAATGATGACAATAAAATGGGGGCTACAAATAGAACCTGTACTTAACTCATGAGGTTGTCATAAGCATTCAGTGAGGTGGTCAGCGTAACCAATGTAAGTCATTTCACACGGTGCATAAGGTCTCTTGCAATAAGCATTCCTTTTTTTAGATTTGAAAATGTAGTTTAATTAGAATGTAAACTGGAGAAAGAGAGAGAGAGGAGATTCACCTCCCCAAGGTCGGGGAGGGCGCCAAAGCTTAGGAAAACATGGTGGCCATAGCTCAAAGAGTCACATGGCCAGACCAGAGCTTAGCAAAAGCAATGGCCAACATTCTTTACTATTCTATGTTGTAGTCAATATCCACCTGCTCTGTGTGCTATCTAGCCCATCTGAGTTTGCCACCCTACGAGTTCATCAATACCTTTTGACAGCCTGTGCACGGGGGAGGTGTGGTAGAGTGACCAGGATGAATGGAGAGAGGAGAATTCAGGTAAGACACCGATAGTATAGCCAGACCCTGCCCCTTGCAGGTGACAATCAGAGAGAGCCCAGAGACGCACAAGTTCATGACTGAGCTGGGGCAGGACCTGGTGTCCTGATCTTGCTCTGTCCCACTTCCCCTGTCTCTGGGTTCTCCCTCCTCAAGCTCTCTGAGGCAGGCTCACTGTGTCTCCCAGGCTGCATGTTGCCTCACCTGGGGGGTCAGAGATAGCCTGGCCTGTCTCAGGAGCCGTGTCATGCCAAACCTCCAGCACTCAGATCCCCATGGCTAGAAGTCCCAGCCTCCCTGCACTTGGCCACAGGATTAGTTAAGCCTTCAGGGCAGGGTGTCCAGAGCTGCTTGAGGGCGACCCTCAGCCCAGATTTTCAAGAACAACAGATGCCATCCTTGGGGTGGGCAGCAAGAAATGCCTATTCTTATCCCACCCCCAGGGAGGTTTGGGAGTTTTGATCCTGAATTCTCCAGATCAGTTCCAGGGTTTCTGGGAAAAGGATCCAGTGTCTCCATCGATCAAGGTCATGTTGTGGATGAACTTATTTCAGATTTCTTGAAATTTCCAGAAGTAAAAATTCAAAGCTGAGACAATGTGCTCTGCTCAACTTCAGGGAAAAATAATAAAATTATAGAAAATAAGAGTTGGGGCACAGGGCCTGAGCCAGCCTAGGAAATGCTTGAGCTGTAGTTTGCATGCTATCATCCAGAGGGGGACCTTCTTGAAAGAGAAAGATCTTGTGTTCTGAGCCTTAGTTGGGATATTTGCAACAAAGCAATAGAACGTGTAAAACATGGGCTTTGGGATTGGATGGAACTGGGTTCAAATTCCGACTTCGCTATTTGAGAGCTGTGTGATCTTGGCCAAATCTCTTAATCTCGCAAGGCCTCCGTTTGCTTATCAAAAAAATAGGGGTATAAATAGAACCTGTCATGGGTGAATTTTGAAGGAAAAAATAAAATTATATATATATATATATATATATATATAGTGTAAAGCCCTGGGAAAGCTTAGATAATGAGGATGATGAAGATGACAGGATACCCTCAGGCCAGGTACTGACAGGGGTGGTGGCTCTGGGCAGGAGGCAGCATCACAGCCTCCTCCAAGTCACATTGTGCCATTGGCTTTCACCTTGGGAAAGTCTTGACATTTGAGGGCCAGAAAAGGAGGACAGGCCTGCCACTCCTTTTAGAGCACGTGCCCAGCAGTTAGCTGTAGACATTGCTGGGTCCAGAAGCCAACGCCAGCCCAAGTCCTGCAGAAAGAATGAATGCACACAGGCCCCCCAGTCAGACCATGATCAGCCCAGGCTGTCCCTTCTGGCCTTGACTTTCAGGGGTGGAGAATCATGTTCTTCTGGAAATCTGATCTCAATTCATTTGCCTGGTGGGGGCTGATGTGCATTTTTACATTCACTCCTTTAGTTCTCTGGACCATAGTGCACAGTACGAATTCTGTTTCTCTACTTCAAATTGAGGAAATGGGAACGGGGAGAATGACTGACCACAGGGACAAAGGGAGGCAGTGGGGAGCTAACCTGGCTGCCATTCACTGGGGCTGTGACCCTGGTGCCAAACTTACCAGATCTCAATCCTGCCTCTACTTCTTAGGCACTAGGATACCTTAGCTAGCCACCAATTGTTCTGGGTCTCAGTTTTCTCATTGTAAAATAAGAAAAACGATCTCATTCCAAGTGTTGCTTTGAGGACTAAAGGTCAGTCATGTAGTACTGTAGGTGTCCCATAAAGTTGACTCTCATTAGAGAATCAGGATCCCTGGGTGAATGGAGCAGCTGGTAGTCTACCAGCTACAGCTACAACTTCCCTAAGATCATGGACCCTCCCTCGATTCAACTTTGATAGGGGCTTGGTTCACGGGCTCTTTCTCCCTTCTCCACGTAAGACGCAAAACCTTTCTAAGTTCCAGGGTTCTCAGGAGCGGAGCCTCGCAGAGTAGAAATTTTTGGGGAGAATGAGGAATCAGAGGATTAGGAACTAATTGGCCTCTATCTTGAACTTGCCACCAGTTTCCTTATCTGTAAAATGGGGACAGATAATTAATTGCAGCACTACCTACTGTCTTCAGTAGTTCCCTGTGAGCGGCAGTGAGCTCTTCTTACCTGTGCTAGAGCTGTGTCCTTGGATACTTTGGGGTTTGTCACTGTGACAGTCTTTCTGTCCTTAAACGTGGACTTTGTGGAATTCTGCTCATCTGCTTTTGGCGTCTGGTGAGGTTGTCTGAAGAAACATAGATCAATAGCGCCCTCTGGCTGCTTTCTCTTAAAAGCAGAAAAAGTAGTTTAATGGCAGGGCTTAGCTGAAATTTCAGGGCTGGCCACAAATTTTCTTTGGGTTCCTTTAAGGACAGGCGACCAGAGTGAGAGATTTCAGGGTCAGGTTCCCAGGAGGAAAAGTAGGTTGGAGAAAAAGACCTGCCTTCTGCTGCAGTGGGAATCGTGGGAAGAGGGCTGGAAATGGCAGTGTCTTAGACGGCAGCCCAGCAGCAGGCAGACCAGACTGGACAAGAATCCAGTTCCGCCAGCTCTATTTTCTGACATTCGTTAATCCCTGAGCCTATTTCCTCCTCTTGGAAGCGGCTGTTGCAAGGACCGAATGGGATGTGGGAAACGCCTCTGAAGAAACGCATGCCTGTAATTCACCCCTTTATGTATTTGGCAAATAGTAGGTTGTCCTCACAGCAGTGGTTCTGGGCTAGTGTTCAGGACACCATTGCTGTGACATTGTCACACAGTGTCGGGGCCCACACTGCTTGTGATTTTTGCCACCTTGGTGCAGCACCTGTGGTTTTGATGTACTGTGTTTACAATATTTTAATTGGCTTACTCTTTTTTTTTCTTAGTGAACTTATTTTATTCAGTTATTTTTATTATAGATATGTGGGGGACAAGTCAGGATTAGCTACACCAACAGGTTGCGTGTAGGTTAAGTCTGGACCGCCAACTGGCCCTCACTTCCCCTGGCTTAGGACAGGGTAGCCTTTGTGATGCTACGTGTCCCTCCCACTCCCGCCCCTGTAGTGTCCAGCGACTGCCGATGCCTCCCTTGTGCCAATGTGATGAATGTTCAGGTCCCATCTATGAGTAAGAACATTCGGTATTAGCTCTTTGTTTCTGTGACTAAGTAGGATGGTCTCCATAGTGAACTTATTTTTAAGACAAATTCCATATAACTTCTGAAAATGGATCCTCAGTCACCAGGATCACTTGCCAAAAATAAAATAAGAAGCATTAGCATTTATTTAACACGCGTACCACGCTGGGCACAGCCTAAACTCCTTACCAGCATTATCTCATTCAGTCCTCAGATCAACCCTAGGAAGTCCATGCTATAATCATCCCCATTTTAGAGATGGGGAAACTGAGGCAGTGTGCACTGTCTGCTGAAGGCTCTGGCCAGAACTCACTCTCTCTTCTGGAACATAAGATTGGCAAGTGTTAGATAGTGAATCACACCAGCCAAGGCCCAGGGCTTTCTTTTTGGAGAAGGCAAAAGGATTGGAAGAGAATTGAAAAAAGAATGATTTTCCTCGTCATGAGAGTAGTAGACAGAATAATAACCCCCACTCCTCCTCCAAAGAGGTCTAGACCCCAGAATCAGTGAATACATCGTCTTCCAAGGTATTTTGCATAAATGATTAAAGACTGAATGGAGCGGTTATCCTTTATCATCCAGGGGGCCCAATGTAGAAGGAGACAGAGGGACATTGAATGACGAGATGACAAGTGACAGCAGATGCTGACACTGGAGTGACACAGCCACAAGCTAAGAAATGCTGAATTCCTTACAGCCTTTAGAAGCCCTGTGAGACTTACTCAAACTTCTGACCTCAAGAACAGCAAGAGAAAGCATCTGTGTTGTTGTAAGCCATTACATTTGGGATGATTTGTTACAGCAGCTGTAGGAAACTAATACCAGGGGTTTCATGACTCCGTCACTGAAGATTCCCTCCCACATTCCTGCTGACCTTCATCTTAGTCTACTCCTAGGGAAGGTGTCAGCTCCAAGAGGTGTTCCCATATCCTCCCCTCCTTACCGCTCCCGAGCCATCTGAGTACAGAACACTGCTTGGTGGTAGTGTCTCTAAGCTGGGCTCAGTCACTCATTCCTTGTCTCACTCATCTCACCTCTTGGGGGATTTGATGGGCTGTGGTGTCTTCTCTGGGCCTCAATCTCCTTGTCTAGCAAGTGGGAGGCAAAGCTGTGCGGCTTTGAAGGGCCTGCCTAGCAGGACTCATCTATGGAGCTGATTAAAATACACTCTCAAGTCAGGCTCAGTGGCTCAGCCTCTAATCCCACGCCTTTGGGAGGCTGAGGTGAGTGGATTGCCTGAGCCCGCGGGTTCGAGATCCGCCTGGGCAACTTGGCGAGCCCTCATCTCTACATAAATCAAAAACTAGCTGGGTGTGGTTGCGTGCACCTGTAGTTCCAGCTACTTAGAAGACTGAGATGGAAGGATCGCCGGAGCCCAGCAGGATGAGGCTGTGGTGGCCGGAAGCGGCCACTGCACTCCAGTCTGGGTGACAGAGTGAGACTCCAACTCAAAAAAATAAAATAAAATAAAATACACTCTCCCGGGTGGGCATGGTGGCTCATGCCTGTCATCCCAGCACTTTGGAAGGCGATGGCAAGAGGATTGCCTGAGCCCAGGGTTTGAAACCAGCCTGGGCAACTTGGCAAGACCTTGTCTCTACAAGCAAATCAAAAAATTAGCTGGGCACGGTGGCCTGTAGTCCCAACTACTTGAAAGGATCGCCTGAGCCAACAGTTCAAGGCTTCAGTAGCCTGAGCATGCTACTGCACTCCAGCCTGGATGACAGAGAGACTTCAACTCAAAACAACAACAAAACACTCTCCTGGACCTGGGCCCCAGAAAGCCCTCTGAGCTCTCAATAAGCTCCCTAGAAGCTCTGATACACACCCAGCCTAGACAGCAAGCAAAATGGGGACCCAGACTCTTTTACCAAAGCCATCCCTTGGAAACATGCCACTTGATTGCCTCCTCTTTTGAGCCTGCAGCAGAAAGTCCCCGTTCCATCACTTCAAAGCTGTGTGACCCATGACAAGTGCCTATGCCTCTCTGTGCCTGGTTCCATTCCTATACGTGAGGAAGAATGATAGTCTATACTTTAGAGGGTGGATGTGAGATTTCAGAAGCTAAGTGCAGGTTTCTAAGAACAGAGCCTGGCACACAGTAGATGCTCATATGTGCTGCCTGTTCATGTGACAAATTCTCGGTGTGGCATTCAAGACCCTTATGCACTTGGCCCCAGCCTAACCTCCCCATCACACTCCTGTCCACTCTCTGTGTCACCCCTCAGGTTGTGGCTAAGTAAACTTCTCACAGTTGCTCAGGTCCCTGCCTATCCTCTTGCAGGATGTCCTTGGTGGGGACTGCCCTTCTCCCCCTTCCCCCTGGGGGACTTTGACTTACCTTCAATATCTGCTCCAACTCCACTTCCCTGGAAGCCTTCCTTCCATCCACTCTCCAGGTCCCCTCGTCTCACCCCCCACCATGTTCCCTCCATACCTGAAACCCCCTTCAGGACCACAATGGCCCCTCTTTGTCGGGGTAACCAGTTTGCTGCCTGACTTCACAGCTGCATCTGAAGCTACCGAGAAGGACAGAGGTGGTGTTTCCCGGCAGGCTTTAGACCACACTCGGTCTGGGTTAAGTTCTTGGTGCATTTGTCAGGGAGGAAAACAGGCTGTGTGAGGTGCTCTTTCCTTTGGTTTGTCCTGTGGAAATGGGGGCCACAGTGGAGACCATCCCTCTGGACTCTGTTCTTCAGAAGCGGGTAGATGCCTCCACAGAACCTGGCACGGTGATCACCCATGGCCCTCCCTGTGAGTTGCAGTCACCTGTGCAGCTCCTCACCCAGCTGTGTGGATTTTCACGTGACTAACCCCGAAGGCAGTTCAGAGGTTTCCAAATCACAGGAACCACACCTACTCACTTGTAAAAGTGATCACTCAGAGTTGAATGCCAGGCAGGGACTCAATGTGGAAACCAAAGGCTTTCCAATTGTTCACTGGTGTGAACGCTCTGTAATTAACATTGGATTTTCTATACATTTAACACCAAATAGGTTATCTATTTTAACTTTTAAAGATTTGTGTGAATTTTGGGTGTCTAACTTGGGGCAGACTTCATAAAATCTACCTTCTCCCAAGTTCATAAACAGTCATAAAATAACTGTGTATGCAACCCTCGTGAGGATTCTATTGCCGGGAACATTAAGCATTGAATCTAAGGAAAACCGGCTGGTTAATTGTGCTTATTATAAGAGCTTGAGTTATTAACCCTTATCAGCCTAAGGGTTATTTATTATAAACTTCTAAGTAAATAGAACACGTTAATATCTGATAAAGCACCATTAAAATCTTTCAGTACTGTCCCTGCTCTGTGTACTTGAAGGGTTTCACCTCTTGCCTTTTCCATGCTCTGTCCTGTCTCCCGGTGGACAGGAGAAGCTTCCCCTGCTCCATCCCCCAAAGGGAACCCAAGTCCTCCTAGTCTTCACCCATTCCACACTTTCCCTTCTAAAGCCTACCTTTGGCAAGAATCTTCTGGAGACAAAATTGGGCTTGGGAGGGTCTCTTTCTCTTCTCTTAACCCTCACTACAGCAAGTCCCCTACATACAAGTGTTCAAGTTGCAAACTTTCAAAGATGTAAATGTGCATTCACATATCCAGTCATGAAAGTTAGCTGACATGTCTGGCATACATCGTCACGTGTGTGCCTCCTCTACAAGTGGTTGTGCTTTTGTGTACATTATCGTATAGTACTGTATAGAGTACAGTAGTATAGTATCTTTATTTCAGGTCCAGGATGTCCAGAAACAAGTGTAAACACAGCAGTGATGGAGCTGGTACTGTATAGCCGATTGTGTTAGTTGGGTACCTAGGCTCACTTCGTTGGACTTACAAACGAACTGGACTTATGAGCACGTTCTTGGAATGGAACTCATTTATATGTAGGGGACTTACTATACTCCACTCTGAAACTTGCTTGTCTCATCCCCCACCCACCCAAGAGCATTTCAACTTCTCAACCTACTACTCACGGTGGTTCAACTGTGTGTTCTCCAACCCAGGGGCGTGTGCATTTTGGAGATCACCCTACTGAGTGCATTGTATTGATTATCTCTGTCAGATTCTGAGCAGGAGGCTTTCCATATTTTAGCCCTACATCTCAGGATGATTGATAAATGCAAGGATGGGGAACTCGCCACAGACTAGCCTTGGATGATCTTTCCTTTGGGAAAATGATCATTATCCGAGACCTGGTGGGCTTGGCAGTATTCCACTTTGCACTGTCAAATTCTTTCACAAAAAATGTTTTCATTCCTTTTGTCAGTGAATATTGTCTCATGAAGCAAAAAGCCGGTGAGTCATTGGTAATCTGGAGCTCTTTCTGTAGGGTGAGTCTTAGGAATGAATCAGCCAATGGTCATTAAGCCCTCACTTCCACTTCTAGTGTGAGGAGAGTGGTGATGCTGGCTGCTGCTCTGTCTACCTCTAGCGTCTTATATAGCACTGGACAATGGTGGGTGCTTCCTCAATGTCTCTTGGTGTTGGAGAGGCTGAGGTGGGGGTGTGTGAAGCTTGTATCTGGAGGGACAGAAATGGGAGGGTAGGTGCACTGTGGGAGTCTGGGACCTCTGAAGGGGATATGTCCTTCCTGCTTGCTCAGTGTCTGAGACACAATATATCTATTTGATGTTTCCTGGAAAATGCCTTGGCTGGGACCCAGCGTAGACAGCCCTGGGGCTGAGGTCTCTGTGTGTCTACATGTGTGTCATAGATAATGCAGCTGCCACCAGCCATAGACATACCAGGGAGAAGTCCCCATCCTAACATCCTTGAGATGGGGTGGGAGGTTAGGGAGGGAAGGACGTGGCGCCACTCCCAGGGCTGTCCCCTGTCACCACCAGAGTCTCTGCCTCTTTTAAAAGAGCTCCTTGTTAAGACAGCACCATGTGATCAGCCTATGGGGATCAGGAGAATTGGGATACACCATTGCCCCATGCCTTTAGTTCCACTAACTGGCTTAATGGTTATCTGGCATTGTCCCTTGTCACAGATGACAAAATTGGGCTTAGAGAGATCAAGTTTCTTTCCCAAGGTCACAGTTCTCTGATTACATCTCTCCAGGAGCCAGAGATTCTTCTGGAATTATATACTTTCTTTAATATCCTCAGGGATTTCTGAGCCCTTCCCAGGTGAAAGGCAGAAAGAAAGGGGAATTGTCTAAGTCATCTTCAGTTTGGGGGCTGTGTCCCCTTGCACACCAGTGCTTCCGATGATGAGAATTTTCCTTCACTCTGCAGAAAACAGCCAACCAAACAAACAAAAAGTGGCAGAGGGGATGGTCTATCTCACCTCATAGTCCCCAGAATATGCTCTGAATATCGGGCTCAAATGAAAGAGTGATGAGGAGGGTGAACCTGGGGGTGCCTGGTTGGGTGATCCAATGCATTTCAGTAAGAGGGGCTGAACGTATACCACTGGGGTCTGTGTGGTGTGTGGGTCCAACCTGCCCCACTGGGGTCCTCATGGTGTGTGATTCCAACCTGTCCCACTGGGGTCGGTATGGGGCACCACCTGGGGCCAGTGAGTTATTCAGATGCAAAGGCTGGACCATTCCCCTGCTACCCCGCATGAAGCTGCTGCATGGTCAGGCTGATTATCACACTCACTGCATCTCAGGCAGAACCCAGTAGCAGTAAAAAGCCCTATGACGGACTGTGAGATCCGGCTTCCCAAGCCAAAGAGGCTGGGGGATGCACCTGGAGGTGCAAGGGCTTTGTCAATGTCCACTTTGGGTGTGAGAAATAAGAGGCTGAATGTCCTCTTGATAGCTTGTCCAGGGGTGTCAAGAGAGGGCAACCAGCTGACTTCTCCAGGCTTGAACCGTGAAGCAGCCAGCACAGAAATGCCCCATCTTGACCGACTCCTTGTTGTTTCACTTTCCTTCTCACTCCTGCTGCCTGGATGTGCCCTCCTGAGTAAACCATCAGCTTTTAACCCTTGGGTTGTTTTTTCTCAGCCAGCGCTTCTAGAATTTTAATGTGCATTTTAATCATTTGGGACTCTTGTGCAAACGCAGAGTAGGAGCCAACAGACCTGGGGTAGAGTCTGAGATTCTGCATTTCTTCCTTTCTTTTTCTTTCTTTTTTCTTTCTTTCTTCTTTCTTTCCTTCCTTCCTTCCTTCCTTCCTTCCTTCCTCTTTCTTTCTTTCTTCCTTCCTTCCTTCCTTCCTTCCTTCCTTTCTTTCTTTCTTTCTTTCTTTCTTTCTTTCTTTCTTTCTTTCTTTCTTTCTTTCTTTCTTTCTTTCTTTCTTTCTTTCTTGTCAGGGTCTTACTCTGTTGTCCAGGTTGAAGTACAGTTGTGCAATCACAGCTCATCACAGCCTCCACCTCCTGGACTCAGGCAATCTTCTGCCTCAGCCTCCTGAGTACCTGGGACTACAGGTACATGCCACCAGGCCTGACTTATTTTTTTTATTTTTGGTAGAATTGAGGTCTCTATATGTTGTCCAGGCTGGTCTCCAACTCCTGGGCTCAATCAATCCTCCCACCTCAGCTCCCCTCTCAGGCTGTGCTAAGACCTGCCTCTGGTTACCAGGCGGGGACAGAAAGGGAGGGGTTGGGGTTGGTTCTCTAGAAAAATAAGCATCAACTCGCAGGAGATACGCTTCCAGCCACCGTTAGAAGGAGAAGCTGAGAGCGCTAGTTGTATGGCCTTGAAGAAATATAACTAGTAGTGTGAAAGGGGGACTATGAATTATTTGGGGAAAAAAATACTTTCATGATGGTGACATGAAGCTAGTTCTGCCCCTTCCTTGCAGATCTTCCTGAAATGACAAGGCAAAGAAGAAACAAACTTTCCGTGAAACCCAGAGATATCTGCACACCTGCCCTACAACACGTGCAAGCGAACGGAGGATGGAGGATGGAGTGTCAAACATTTCTTAGCGGCTATGGTAGGCAGAATAGTGCCCCTATTCCGGCCATGTCTGTAACCTTATCTCTGGAACCTGTGAATATGTCAGGTTACAAAGAAGAATAAAGGTTGTGAATGGAATTAAGGTTGTAAACCAGCTGAATTTAAAACAGGGAAGAGTATGCTGGATAATCTGGGTAGACTCAATGTAATCACAGTGGTCTTTAAAAGTAGAGTGGGAGGGCAGCAGAGGATAGCCAGAGGACACTATGTGAGAGGGACTCACCGCCTGTTGCTGGCTTTGAGGATGGAGCCAAGGAATGCGGGACATTTCCAGAAGCTCGGCAAGGAAGCAGGTTCTGCCCCAGAGTTCACAGCAAGGAACACAGCTCTGCCAGTGCCTTGAATGTGACCAAGTGAGACCCACATCAGACTTCTGATCCACAGGTCGAAGATAATGAATTTGTGTGTTTGAAGCCATTAAATGGGTAATCATTTGCTGCAGCGTGTTACAGCAATAGGAAAGGAGCACAGCGGCCCTTTGGCCTTGAGAGCGTGCCAGCCTGGGAGTTTCTCCTGGAAAGATTTCCAGGGCACCTGGCTTAGCCAGGGAATTGTAGGATCTGGCTGATAGTGCTGGGACCATGCATAGGAGTGAATCAGGGGTGCTAAGGTTTAGGAGGTTATAGATAAGGCTGAATAGAGGAAAGTTCACTGACATAAGAGAACTATCCCTGGTCTGGGATTCACTGTTATGACCAAGACACCCGGAGCTGGTTTTGATAGTTTTCTGAGATGGTCCCTTGAAGCTGGGACTGGTGGTGGCCTGCAGTGAATGGAGTGGAGACACCAGGACTTCCTTGGTTTACTCAACACTGCTATTTAAGAAGAGGTCAGAGGGTTCAGGGAAGTGGGAATGTGAGAATGGATTTGTTATGTATGACCTTAGATTATGTCTCTGGGATAGCCCAGAGGACATTCTATCCTTTTTCTTATTTATTTAATTATAAAGATGTGGGGTACAATTCAGGGTTAGGTATACAAACATTGATTATTCAAGTACCCTGTTGATGAGGTATGCCCCTCCCTTCCCTGGCAGTTCCCTCAACTGCCAATCCCACCCCTCCTCCCCTGACAGTTTCCCATTACAGCCAAATACTTTCTTATAGTATTATAATTGTTCAAGGTCCACTTACGAGTGAAAACATATGGTACTCTGTTCTTTGTTTCTGTGATAGATCACTGAGTATGATTGACTCCAAATCCATCCAAGTTGCTGCCAAGTCCATATATTTGTCCTTCTTTATGGCTGCATAATATTCCTAACATCTAGAATCAACATTCTTTTCATTCAGAACAAAAGGAATCCATGGGTACCTATATTGTGAGTTAAATCGCGTCCTCCAAGAATATATGTTGAAGTTTTAATTTCAGGCAATCTGTGAATGTGATCTAATTTGGAAATAGAGTCTTTGTAGGTGCAATCATGTTAAAATGAGATTATATTGGATTAGTGTAGGTGCTAAATTAAATGACTTGTGTGTTCATAAGGAGATAGAGATTTCAAAACAAAGAGAGACAGAGACACAGGCATACACAGAGGTAGATGGTGGCAGAGACTGGAGTGATGCAGCTACAATAAGCCAAGGAACACCAAGGACTGCTGGCCACCACTGAAAGTTAAGAGGAGACAAGGAGAGATTCTTCCCCAGAGCCTTCCAAGGGAGCACGGTCCTGCCAGCACCTTGATTTCAGACTTCTAGCCTCTGGAACTGTGAGAAAATACATTTCTACTGTTTTAAACAACTGAAGCTTTTTGTTTGTTTGTGGTTTTGTTTTTAATAATTTGCAATAACAACCACAGGAAATAATATAGACACAAAGCATGGTAGTAGCTGTACCCTACAGGTCAATGTCAATAGCAGAAGATGCTGCATGGAACTGCATTCCCTGATGTCATGGGAATGATGAACCCCAGTTTTGGAGAGGCAGGTAGCTATACCTAACCACCACCTCCTAGGAGCATGTAATCATGATAATGAGTGGCAGGCAAGAGACACAGTCAAGCTGCCTCAACCCATAGGGGTCCATGACCTGGACTCATAGTTCATGATATCACTAGGAGTCAATTAGATGAGCAGCTACTTAGATTGTTGCTTGGTTTGCATACTCAAAAAATCAGTCATGGTAGTGGGAAACTGTGACCCCTCACTCCAGAACTGAGGCAAAGCCCATCGATTGAAGGGGAGACTAGTTCCTTAAGAGAAAACCCTGCAATGTATCCACAGGTATCTTCAGTAAATAGCCTTCCAATCTTTACTCAAAGGGAATTTTGGCCATCTCTCAGAGTAATTGTAGACGAGGGAAAAAGGAATATCTAGATCTTTCAAAGACTAGTGGCTATGGAGTCTGATTTGACACTAGCATTAGGGGACTTGAAACTCCATTATCATCCTCAGGTTAGAGTGTGGGCCAATGGAGACCAAGGGATCGGGGTGTCGACCTGATCCCCAAATGTAGAATATACACACATATGCATCTGCTTGTTGACCTGTGTCATTAGACCTATTATATTAGGAAGGTCTAAGTGGATGCCCCAGAAACTACTCAAGTTGTCAGTGTCAGGAGGAAGACTTGCAGAGATAAACACAGCTGTTGAAGACTTAAAGAAAGAAGGGGTGATGGGCCCTTGAGTATTCTCATTCAATTCACCTGTATGTCCTCTCTAACTATGAAGTGCGACATGACAGATAATAGTGGGCTACCACTGATATTACTAGATACTGTGTGGGATTTGGTATCTACACTGGAATGGATCGGTACAACCTCTGCTACTTGGTATGTGGTGACCCATTAGCTGGATAATTTCTTCTCAGCATCCATGTAAAAGGAAGATGAGAGCAGGCTGCCTTGATATAGGACAACAGGATACTAGCACTGTGCAGCCTCAGTGCTATGTCAACTCTCCTTTTCTCCATCCTAATATAGTTCACAGGGATCTTGCATATACTGATATCCCAGGGAACATCTGCTGTGTTGATAACATCATGCTTATTGGCTTGGTGATCAGGGAGTGCTGGGTACCCTAGGTTCCCTACTAAGACATATACATGTTGTAAGGGTGAGTAATAAACCTCAGAGTGGTTTAGTGGCCTGCTATATGTCACCAATGTGACTCTCACCAGTGTTTAGGTCAGAGTGTGCTGGATATCATCTTTAATATAAACGACAAGCTGTTGCATCTCACATTTCCTTTCACTAAGAGGCATACACATTGGGGTCTTTTTGGATCTTGGACCAAGAAAATGGGGACTATTGTGTCAAACTATTTATCGGGTGGACTCTGGAGTATGCCAATTGGAGGGGACTTAGAGCAAAAATGTTCTGCAGAAGGTGTAGCTTGTGGCTCAAGCTTCCCTGCCTCTCAGGTTATGTGGTCCAGTAGATCTGATTACACAAGAGCTATTCATGGTAATTATAAATGTGGAACAGAGTCTCTAGCAAGGCTCCATAAGATAGGGTCATTACAAAAAAACCCAGAATTATCTTTTGGAGGGCAGGCCTTTTGTAGTACAGGCTTTCACTACTAGGTAAGTGTTCTAGGAACCTATAGGCATTAGTGTACCAGCTAGCATTGTTGTGAGAAACTGTGTTACAGAAGAAATGTCCCAAGTTGTGGCAAACAGATGACTGGTACTTCCACCATGACAATGCACCTGCCCATACCACGCTAAGTGTTCAGCAGTTTTTTGGTTTTGGGGGGTTTTTTTTTGAGTTGGAGTCTCACTCCATTGCCCCGACTGGAGTGCAGTGGCACGCTCCCGGCCACCGCAGCCTCGTCCTGCTGGGCTCCGGCGATCCTTCCGCCTCAGCCTTCCAAGTAGCCGGAACTACAGGCACGCGCTACCACACCTGGCTAATTTTTTTGATTTATTGTAGAGATGAGGTCTCGCCAAGTTGCCCAGGCGGGTCTCGAACCCGCAGGTTCAGGTAATCCACTCACCTCGGCCTCCCAAAGCGCTGGGATCACAGGCTGAGCCACCGAGCCCGGCTGTTCAGCAGTTTTTGACCACAAATGGCACGAACCACATGCCTCACCATCCCTGTTCACCTGATCTCACCTGATCGACTTTTTTTGTTTGTTTCCCTGAATGAAAAAAAGTCCTTCGAGGAAAATGTCTTACCGATGTGGAAGGGGTGAAACAAAAAACACTAAAAGGCATCAAAATTGATGAGTTTGAAAACTGTTTTGAGCAGTGGAAAGAGCATCTCAACAGGTGTGTTGCATCAAGTGGAGAGTACTTTGAAGGTAACTGAAGTTTAAACATGTAGAATAAGTACACAATTTTTTATAAATAAATTCTGTTTTTTGGGGGGGGTTCCCTCTTGTACCTCTAGGAATCTAAATCAAATCTATGTTCTCCTTGACCCTTTGTTTGAAAATTGGCTCCCAGAGTGCTACTGGGACCTAGCAGAGCCTGAGCTCCTCACTATGGGACACCAAGCAACAATGCAACCTGAGATGCCCAACATAGGTGTCATGGGTGTCTCCAAGTTGTGTGGTGGGTGGACATGGCAGAGACTCATCGTACTATGGTTGTGCTTCATTTGGGATCAGCCTTAAGCAAGTCTAGAAGGCAAGAGTAAATATGTGAACCGGTGGCTCAGAATTCCATGGTACCTAATTTTGCTTCACCTTCAACCCACACCCGCGGGCTCATGGATAGATTTCACATGGCCCACTCATGGAGAAGGAAAGGATCAAAGCCTTATCTGCCACCATGCTATCTATGTTGGTGAAAGCTGGGCATGGATTGCTGCTGTGCTACAGTGCAGAGGCAGAGCTGTGAGCAGTATGCTTGACTATCTTCTCTTAATAGAAGGGGTCCAAACTGAGATAGACATTTACATTCTGGGCAGTAGAGGATGGCTTTGTTGGTTGGTCAGAGGACTGAAAAGAACAACGCTCGAAGATTGATTACTGGAAGGGTCTCAGGAAGAAGTGTGTTCACGATCCAGTGGGAGTAGACTCAAAGCTACATCCTTGTTTCCTGCTCACCAGAAGGACCACAGACCAGTCTCTCAACAGTCAGGGGGTGACCAGTCATAGATCAGCCTTGTGCCTCAGTCATCCATTGTTTGCTCAATGGGCTCATGGAGTGAGTGGTCATGGTGGCAGACAGTGAGGCTCTGCCTGGGTCCAACACATGGAATCCTTCTCACGTGTATAGTTCTTTCTATTGCCGAGTCATTTCTTAGGGAGACTAACTAGTTTCCTGGTATTGGGTCACTTACACTGGGATCTTTCTACCCTGGAAAGAGCAGCAATTCATGCTTATCAGGATCAAAACATCCTCTAGATATGCACTAGCCTTCTGAGACCCATGATGCTTCTCTCAGCATTCTCATTGAAAGGCTTCCAGACTCATTCCTTGGCCTGGTATCCCACAAACCTTGACTTAGAACAAGGGACTCAATCTCAGCAGAGGACTTAAGAGTAATGGATTCCAGGCCATGGGACTCATTGGCTTTACCATGAACCCTGTCTTTCAGAAGCAGCCAGACTGATAGGACAGTGGCACAGCCTTTTGGAGGCTCAGCCAAGTTTCCAGAAGGGACAATACCTTCCATGGGGCTATCCTACCGACTAGACTAAATGCACTGAATAATGGCTGACATATGATGCTACATTTTCAAAATAGCAAGTTGGGAGCCAAGTGGTGGGTGTAGAAGAAGCCCTTCCCCCTATTAGACCCTGTGACCCTCTTGTGGAATTGATGCCTCCCATTCCTGCCATCTTGGGCTTTTCTGGATTTGATGTCCCAGTTGGTATGAGTTTGCCAGGGCTGCTGTGACAAACATCACAAACTAGGTGGTTTAAACAACAAGAATTTATAGCTACAGACTTCTGGAAAATAGAATTAAAATTAAGGTGTTGGCAGGACTGGTTTCTTCCAGGAGCTGTGAGACAGAATCTGCTCATGCCTCGCCCCAGCTTCTGGTGGTTTGCTCGCGATTGGGTGTTCCTTGACTTGTAGAGGTGTCACTCCAATCTGTCTCCTTCTTCACATGATGTTCTCCCATGTGAACATCTGTCTCTAAATTTGCTCTTTTCATGAGGACGCTAGCCATTTTGGATTAACACGCACCCTTAGTGACTTCATTTTAATTGGATTACTTCTTTAAAGATTCTACCTTCAAATCTTGAGGTATTAGTGGTTATGATTTCAACATATGACTTTGGCAGGGGGGACACATATCAACATCAACCCATGATATACTGCAAGAGGCGGCACTAGACACAATGAAGTCCCCACAGAAATGGAGCTGTGACTAGCACTTGGACGCTTCGGCATCACCTGCTCATGAATCAGCAAACTCTGGAGTAACTGATCCTGATTACATGAGGGCTTAGGTTGTCATGATACAACAGGGCAGAGAAGCATGTCTGGAACCAAGGGTTCCTGGACCATTTCTTAGGACTTTCACACCACCAATAATAGTCAATAGGTAATTACAGCAACTACCAACAACAAAGGCAGGCAGGACAGCTAAGGGCTCAGAGCCTTTGTGGGAGGGAGGTCTGGGTCACCCCATCAGGCAGGCAACCTAGACCAGGGGAACATAAATGGGTGGGGGTGGGAGGAGATGCTAAATGTTCTGTACAGTCTTGGTCCAGTAGCAGCAGCTACCGTAGCTTGTTTCATGAATCTTCTTGCCTTATGTTGCATGGAAGATCCTACCTGGCCACCACCTTGAAATGGACTCTATGACTGACTGTACTTGGACATGCTATCTTGGGAAAGGAGAAAGAAGACCTTATTTCCACACACAAAAGTGGAGGCTCCACATGCTAGAACAGGGCAGGACATAATGGAAGGGCACATAAGGATCTGAAGGTATCAGACCATCTTATGCCTTCTCAGTTTCTTCGGGTGTCATGGTTTTCCTGGCCTTCTGCTGCCTGCTCTGCCTCAGTAGCCTCTGCAGCCACTGCAGCTTGGGCCCACATGGTTCTACCATTTGAGGTCCACTGGCTGCTTGTCCAGGAAGGCTTGGTGTTCCCTTTTCTTCAGTTGTGGAGCCAAGAAAACTGGGCTTATTCTCTGAGTTGCTGGTCCCTTTCACAAGCTCTGCACTCAGACTGAATGCTGCATTGTGGGGTATGGGATCTAGCTTCCCAAGCAGCTACTGAAAGGGGTACATGGATGCAGCTCAAAGGCAAAACCTTTCTGGGTCTTACTGCAGGCAATAGGGTGGACTTTGGCCAATGAAAAAGAGGAGGTTGGGCTAAGAGGTCAGCTGGGCAAATGCATTCCCCCTCCATCCTCTCTCCACAGCCTTCTGGGGCAAGATTTCACCATATACCTTGGCCCAAGATGTCCCTATCAGCATTGTCCTACAAGCTCTGTCTCTCCATGACTTGTGAAGTAAAGGCCAGCACAGTTCACACACCGACTTCCACTGCTTCCTGTCCTCTTTCCCTCAGTCTCTCTTCCCTAGGATTGTACAGCTTAAAAAGCCTATGGCATTCAATCACTGCCTGGGGACCTGTTTCCTAGAGAACTGGAGCTATGATAAGGAGACAGGGGCACCCAAGGTTCAGCCAAGAGTGGCAAACAGATGTGTTACATGTTAGCATGTCTGAAGGGCAGAGCCCAGTCTGATGTTAGGTGCTGGAAAGACTATTTGTTTCTTCCCGTTTCTCTCCTACATATTGATATAAGCCCACAAGTCCAGAAGAAAAAAAGGAAGACTTTTACTCCATGCTTAGAGATAAGGTTAAAATGCCCCTCCCCTAAGGAAGGGGAACTTGGTGCCCTAGATCAAACTGAAGTGTGAATGGCAGATATCAGCTCTGTCTCAGAGACAAAGAGCAAGGATTGCTGAGTGGCTAAAGAGAAGTTGAAGGGGGTTCCACTGGGGGGAGATTACCTGGAGGGAGACTAGGCTTGGAGCCAGCCAACCTGGATTCTAGATGAGGGTCTGCTGACCACAGCTGTGTGACCCACTGTAAAATGAGAGAGTCAGAGGAAGTGATCTCTCAGGGTCCCAGAAAACAGCCTTAAGAAAGGGAGATGTGTAAAGGGGTCCTCCCTCCCATCCCTCCCAGTCCTCCCTCAGGGAGTCCTGAAGGCATAGACACTTCCTTGATACTTCTAGCTTGTGTTGGACAGACCTGGCATACAGTAGGAACATCCATGGCACAAAGAGCACTGTGCCAGACATCTTCCACCTTCCTTTGTCCCAGGTGCCATCATTGGCATTGTGGAAGAAACTTACAGACAGGCATGGACTGTGGTCATAGGGTCTGACTTTGAGCCAAGGCCCAAGAAAGAAGGTGAATGTGTGGGTTATGAACACAGGGCTTGGAGTGGACAGAGATGGCTATGCCCCTTCCCAGCTGGGTGACAAAGGCACATCACAAACTCTCCAACCTGGGCTTCCCCAACACCATGGCTGGGATCCTAGTACTGAGCAGGCACAATTGAAGTGAGGATTTCAGGAAAGGATGTATAGACCAAGTGCCTGGGAGGTGGCTGCTATATTATTATTGTTTGTTGTTGTTACTTCCGGCATGGCTGTTCCTGCCATGTAATGGGCATATATGGGATTCTTCTGGCAAAGGGCCCAATGAGCCATCAGCCTAATGACAGTCCTAAATGAAGCAAGATTTAACTCCCAGAGTCTACTGAAAAAGGAATCCAAGGGCTTTATGAGAAAAGAGAGGGAAGTGCCAATGGTCCCCTTCAGACTTCATAAGAAAACTCATGGATATGGTTAATGTTCAGAAAATGGAACTCAGAGAGGTATCACTTCCAGGGCTGCACATTGTTAAGTGAGGGGATCCATCAACGTTACAGAATTTCTAGAGGTTAAAGCTCACTTTCCAGGATGCGGTAGACATCTCTAAACCTGGGTGTTTTCCAAGATTCCTTGGTGAGAAATAACACCAGTGGTTTCAAGGCATAGGATTGAAGCTATTTTCCTGTATTTTTCTGTAGTGGGAAAAGGAGGAACCATTTCCTTTCTCTTGTTGCTCTCACTGGGAGTTGGAAGGGCTTCCATTTCAAGGCTAAAGGTTGGCATTTCATTGTTTTGTACTGAGAGAAGAAACCAGCCTGAGGATTTCAAACTTCTAACATGGAGAGGAAAAGGGGAGAGACGGCAGATGGGACAGAAGGCACCCAGCACTTGGTGTCTACATGAAGCCCTAAGGAAACCCAGGGACTCCTCTGCCCATGTGCACATCCCTGTGTCTTTGGGAGGTGACTCAGCCCGAGTCTAATCCTCCAGGTGCTGCCTTGGGGGAACCCAATGGAATCTGGTGCAGCCAAAACCCAAACCACCACCACAAGAAAACTTTTTGGACAGTTGAGAAATTGGAAGCTGGACCAGATAACAGCTATTGAAACAGGGCTTGAAGAGGGAACATAGAGACCAGCAGGGAGAGACGGGGGTGGACAAAGGGTTATCTGGTGCACTAAGATCTCTGGTGCAAAGGGGTGGCAGCTAAGAGCTTCTCACCTTGCCTGGGTTTGAATCCTAGCTGTCCCACTTACCAAGTGTACAATCTTAGATGACTTCTTTCCTCTGTGCCTCAGTTTCTTCATCTGGGTAATGATCACTGTACCCACCTCCTAGGGCTGCTATCAAGATAGGAATTTCATCCTTGTCCTGTCTATAACACTGTGTCAGGGACAGTCAGGGCTTGATCAATTGGAGCTATTACCATCATCTTCCTTATGGCCCCCAGGGGCTCAGCCTGAGAAGTGAGCATCCACGCCCAGGTCCCCAGAGGGCTCTGGTTCTGAAACCCCCTGTTGTCATGCCCTTAACACTGACCCAGGATCAATTTCTTTCCCAGTGGATGGAGTGCTCAGCCTCTGGCTGAGAACATCCCTGCATGGCTCTGCTCCCTGAAGGCTGTGGGCATGATTCTGCTCCCACCTGTCCTTCTGCTACCCAACAGTGGCTTTCATACCCCTTGGGCCTTGATGTAGGTTGGAGGGTTGTCCTCTCCACATCTCATGTTGAAATGTGATCCCTGATACTGGAGGTGGGACCTGGTGGGAGGTGATTTGATCATGGGGGAATCCCTCATGGATGACTTCATGCCAATGAGTGAGTTCTCTCTCTCTGCTAGTTCCCATGAGAACTGATTGTTTAAAAGAGCCTGGAATCTCCTTCCTCTCTCTCTCCGTCTCTCTCCCCCTCCCCCTTCTCCCTGTCCCTCTCTCTCTTCCAGCTTCTGAGGCCTTACCTGAAGCCCAGCAGATACAGGTGCTATGCAGAACTCTGAGCTAAAATAAAATTCTTTCTTTTATAAATAAATTACCCAGCTGCAGGCATTTCTTAATAGCAACACAAAACAGACTAATACAGGTCTCACCAGAAAAACCTAGGGATTTTTTCCAAGAAAAGTGACCACTTCTGACCTGTTGACAAGATCCAAAGGCTGGGCCATAAATGTGCCAACCTGAGATCTCCTCCCTTTCCTAGTTCTTTAGAATTTGGTTGGGGTCATTGTTAGAGTGACCAGGCTTGAGCGGGTTTGCCAACTATTTCCAGAAGTGGAAAAAGATGGTACGACACTCTCCATTGTTCAGAAAACATGAGGAAGAGTTCAGGTCAACTTTTCCAGCATCCTGGTAGTCCAGGATTTTGACCCCTAAGCAATCAGAGTCTTGGAGAAGATTATTGAAGAATCTTCTCAGAGACAAGGTAGGGCGATTTGGCATCAGGCAAAGACAGTGCCAGGCCTCCTAACATCACATCACTGCAGCTCCGAGCCTGTCTTTCCTCCATGGGGCTTCCCGCCCAGTCCTGGGCCTAACAGATCCGACCAACAAAATTAGGCAACAAGGCTTACTTGAGCCAAGCAACCATTTTTATTGTCAGTAAGAAACAGCAATGCTTCAGAGATGATCAGCTAGAAAAGAGACTGGTTGGTTGTATTAAAAAATGTAAAGTACAAAACTGTTAAAATAAAATAAAAAAGAATATTTAAAAGGCTTTTCTCTTCTGTTAAGTTCTGGAACTTAATAAATGAAATAAAAGCACAGCTTCTTATCCCTAAGAAACTGGGCTATAAAGAGCTGTCTCCAGAGTGCACACTGGGAGAAGGCATTCTTGCTGGTCCCTTGGGTCCGAGACCCAAGCGGGGCTTCCTTACCCACTACCCAGTCACCGCCCAGAAGATGCTTGGCTTGTTACCGCTCAAGGTCTAGGGCTCGATTGACCCCTCTGTCTCCTCTAAGTGAGGACAACTGATGGGGACCGTCTTTGATGTCTTGCCCTTGGCTCTCCTCTTCTGGTAACTCCTTCTGGCTCCCCTGGGCAGCCCTGGGCAGCAGCATCTCATAGGTCTGTGGACAGCGAGTCCGGGATCTGCTTGCCTTCTTCAGCCGACTTGCTGGCCAGCTTTTGAGAGACGAGAATAAACAAACCCATTCATGATGGGGTCATTATAAGCACCAAAGTGGGGCTTCCCAGTCCCAATCCCAAGGGCCTGACCCCCGCTCAAAGCCCAGTTAGCGTAAGCTGCCATAACCTTGGCTCTGGCCAGAGGGGCAGTGTGAGGACTAGTCAGAGCAAGCATAGGGTTTGCTGTTTCACGGGTTCCTCATTAGCTGAATGGCCTTGTGCATGTCACCTGCCTAACTGAGCAATAAAATCCTCACTGGGACAGTGGGAGATGATGGATGACATTTGGGAAGGACCCACCAGGGGCCTGGCTCACTGTGTGCCCTCGGCAGACTGGAGATGTTGATGGTGGCACAGTGCCGGTTTCATTTCCTTTCGGGTTCTGGTACCTTCTTGATCTTGTGCAAAGACCAGCAAATAAAAATTGGAGGTGGGACTTAAGAGTCAGGGATTGGAAACTCATTGGTAATTTGTAGGATTTTGCAACTTAAGTTGATAGCAAAGTGCTTCTAAAAATAAAACACTTTCAGCTTCCAAAGACAGCCAGCTCTTGTGCCTTGGGTAGGAGCACCAGGGGCACGTTGGGCGAGGGCTGTTGTAGTTCAGATAGGAACACCAAGGGGCACTTTGGGCAAGGGCTAGATACCTACTAGTTCTGAGGTCCCAGGCCTGCATTGCCCTAGCTGCATCAGCTCTGGACAGAGGAGCCACCAGGGCTCCCAGAGGAGAACTAAACTCTGGGCATGGCTATACAGTGTCCCAGACTTCACATTCCTGTGACCTTGACTTCCTGTTATACCCACACATGCACATGTAGACACACACATGCACACATTTGCACACTCACATGCATTTTCTTCTCTCTTTGCCAGGTTCTCTTCCTTCCTCCTCCCATCATCCTCCCTCCCTTCCACCCATCCGGTCCTCACCATCGTCTTGAAGAACTGATTGACTTTCTTCCGTTTGAGCGTCTTCTTGTCACCGTCTGAGAGGTGGAGGAAGGTCTGGCTGAGGCGGGGGGAGATGTTGGCCTCGTCCAACCCTGGCACGCCGGCTGGTGAGAGGATGAGGGCTGGAAGGAGAGCCAAGTGGGTGTGAGGGTGGTTGAAGGGGTGGTGGTGCCTTGGGAGATAGGCAGGAGCAGCTGGGAAGAGCCTGCACCCTGGGATCACACATCGTGTATGCCAGGCAGGAGGAGACAGGAGGCCTACTTTTACCTTGCCATGCTGGCAGGGTATCAAAGGTATCCTCTGTGAGCAGAGCTTGCCAGCCCTACACACAGGAGTCCAGCCTCCTGACCCCTGGTCCAAGCCTTGTCCAAGGGCACTGAATTCCCCAGGAAATGTCGAGTCTTCAGCCCCAAGGGAAGGAGACAGCATGGGCTTCCTCTTCCTCCACCTCCCAACACCAAACCACTGGGTCTCTCATCTTTACCCAAGGCAGAGGGAAGGGGGGAGAGTGTTTCTGACCCAGGTGTCACCTGGTGGAGGGACAGTGTGCCTAGTGGTTACAGCCCCAGCTTGTAGTCACAGAGACCTGACGAACCAGCTACCTCTCTGGCTGCTGTTTTTGACCCTGGTCACATGGAAGTAAAAGCCCAGACAACCAGGGCATTGTGAGATCTGTAGAGGACATGCAATCAAACTGGCTGGTGCTTGCTCAAAGGCCGCAGCTGTGTGTGGATCATCCTGCCTGTGTGGTACAGCTGGGCAGCAGGAGGGGCATGGTTCCAGGGCAGAGGGTCTAGGTCTGAATTCAGCCTCTGCCTCTTACTACCCAGGGATGGGCAACAGACTGACATTCTCAGTACTTCAGTTTCCTCATCCCTCCAAGGGGGCAAATGACATCATCGCCTTCCTAGGCATGTGTAGTGGTGTAAAGAAATTAATGAGACTGGCGCAGTGGCTCATGCCTATTATCTCAGTACTTTGGGAAACCAAGGCAAGAGGATTGCTTGAGCACATGAGTTTGAGACTAGCCTGGGCAATAGAGCAAGACCTTGTCTCTACAAAAAAATCAAATGATTAGTAGGGTGTGGTGACGTGCACCGGTAGTCTCAGCTACTCAGGAGGCTGAGGTGGTGGGATGATCTAAGCCCAGGACGTTGAGGCTGCAGTGAACGGTGATTGTGCCACTGTACTCCAGCCCAGGCCACAGAGTGAGATCCCAAATAACAAAAAAAGAAAAGAAAAGAAAAATAAATCAATGAAGATATAGCCATTGACACAGGGCCTGGCCCCATTGGCACTCAGTAAACAGTAGGTGTCATCACTGTGATCTACCCACAGGACCCGCAGGGGCAGCCCTGGCCCTGCCCGGCTCCCTTCGAATCTGGGCCTGGGCACAGAGAGCCTGTGCATGGAGCAGCAGGTGCTAAGGATGCACTGTGTGCCAGAAGGCATGGTCTCAGGTGTGTGGTGGCCTCTGTGAGTGCCTAAGGCTCCCCTACATGACTTAGGAAAAGCCAGCTGTGTGCTGCTAACCTCTTCCCTGGACAGTGAGTGGGTGACACAGGGTGGATACAGGTGGCGACTATGCATCAAACACTCTGCAGCTGTCACATGGGGTGGCCAGTTTTGGAAATCCAGAAATAGTCTTCCTGGTCCAAAAAGGAGCCACAGGTCTCAGGGATGCACCAAGAGCAGACTTCTGACCCTTGGGCTGGCTGGAGTAACTGAGAATATAGGCTACCTGGTGTGACACACGGATGCCCAGTGAATCCTGAGAGCCAGAGAAAAGTAGACCTCCCCTGATTCCAGGTGATGTTGGAGTGGCTTCACCCACAGGAAGGGGTGGGTATGGGAAGAGATCGGGCAGTGGGGGTGTATGAGCAGAGCCTCTCACCCCCTGGATGCCTGGCCCTCTTTGCTGTATAGACATGGTCTCCATTTACCCACCAGGCTGGTGGCCCGCCCTACTTCTGTTCCCCCATGCTGGGGGTGGCAGGGTGCATACCTGGGATGGTGGGCATGGACTGGCTGGCAAAACTCATTTGGGAGAGGATAGATGACCTGCGGGGGATGGCCACGTGCTCCGAGAGGTTGGTGTCACTCATGAACTCGTGCTTCCTGGAAAGCTGGATGAATACACACACACATACAGGCTTAACATGAGGCAGATCTGGGCCCCAAAAGGTCAGAGACGAGGGTTTGGTATAGGTTCCACTAACTTGGCTCCAAGTTTATTTATTCAGTTTTATCCCATTCCACACCAGCCTGCCATGTATGGTTGCACAGGTTCTACACTACACAACTCCAGGTGCATGTGGGGCATTCATTCAGACTATCATGTGCATGGTGCCCCTAGAATTCTGAAACACAGATGACTTTCCATCCTTCCCCCACCCCAGGCACGAGTAGCCTCTGAGGCCCACTGGGAAGGTCCTTTGTGGAGGGTCCTTTCTTCACCAGAAGGCATCTCAGCTGGCCCTCCTCCCTCTCCCCGACCTAGGATGCTAGAACAATTTCAACAAACCTCTTTTCCAGGGGAAGCTGAGACTGAACCCAGGTCTGCCAATACCAAGTCTCATTACTAAACAGCAATTCGTCTACAAGACCCAAACTCTCAAGGCTGGGCAGTGAGATTTCACCCCTGCATCATACCTGGACTCCTGGCACCAGGAGGAGCTTGGGAGTCTATGAGGCCAGTGGCCTGAATGGCCCTAGGCTGGAGACAGAAGGCTGCAGGCTGGGGGACCCTAGGCTCTACACCAGGCAGTCTGCCGTCCCCTTCTGTGGGAGAGCAGGTGGCTTGTCCTCTGCCCAGCAAAGCCCTGTGTGAGGGTGGGAAGGACCACGCAGGCGGTGGAGTGTGATGGCCTGGGTTTGAATTCTGGGCACAAGCACACACGTCCCCTCCCTACTTTGTCAGGTGCCATCTCTGCAACACCCCCACACCTCAGAAGCGAGGCTCTAGTGAGCCCAGGCCTTGAGCCTTGGTCATTGGGTTCGGCACGCAACCTCAATGGCTCACCCGCTTCAGGTCCGATTCAGCTGTGGCCTTCTCGTCTGCAAATACCACACTGCTCCTTTTTGTCCTCTTCCTGGATCTCCGCAGCTTGACCTCGGGCAGAGTGCTCCCGGGGGAGATGGGCTCCTCCTGCTCCGCTTTCGGAGTCTTGGGTGCTGCCAATTCCAGGTCGAAGCTGAGGGGCAAGAAGGATAGCAGTAGAAACTGCCATTAGATCTTCAGTGGAACTGCCTTGCAGGGATCCAGGGGGCCACAGGCGCCTGAGCTGTCACTACGGGGTCAGGGGGAGATCAGCTAACCTGGCAAAGGACTCAGAGCCATCCGTTCAATCTGCAAACACTCAGATGAGATGAATAAAGTTCACTTTATTTTATTCATGATAAAATGAAATACAAGCACGTGATGTAAAAAAAGAAACTGGTGGTGAGGAGAGAAAACAGGTTAAAAATATGGCTGCAGATTCAAATCCAGGCACTGCCACTTCTTAGCCGAATGACTCCGGATAAATTGCTCAACTTGCTCCTGCCATCATTTCCTTCTCAATAAAGAGGGGATCTTTGCGGCAACTCCACAGAGAGGCCGTGAGATGAGGTCTGAGGAACCCTTAGCACACTCATGGCACATCGTGGGCACCGGGTCACTTGTGGTGTCTGTTAATGAACAGCTGGGCTGGGCAGAGTAGAGCCCGAGGCTCCAGGAAGGTAGAAAGGGCAAGGAAGGGGGACACTGACAGAGGCATAGGTGAGTGGTGTTGGGGGAGAAGTTCTGTGATGGAGATATCCCGCCTGGTTGGGAGGAGGGAGAATGAACCCCTGTCAGAGGTAAGAACATTCCAGAAGGAGGCAGGTTTGGAGAGGAGCTCCGGATGGCCAACAGAGGTCACTGGGAATAGGATTCTAGGGGCTGCAGGTGAGTCCTGTTGGGTCCCCAAGTAAAGCTGTCTTGCCTCTCTGAGCCTGCGATGACCAGCTAAAAATGGCACTAACCATGAAGCCTCCTGGGATATAGCCATGAGGGTTTATGAGGCTCGAGATGGGGAAGGACTTTGAAACTGAAAGGGGAAGTAGAAGGGAGGCTGCAGGGGAAGAAAGAGAAGAGGGGGATTTCCTGGGGGCTGGAACAGGGAGGTGGGGTGCAGGGGTTGCCTCCCTGGGAGGCAGGGACTGACCTCTCAGAGGTGGTCTTGCTGGGGGTGCTGCAGTCAGAATTCATAGAAGCCAGAGAGATGATGGACATCTGCCGATAGGAGCGCAGCATGGACCGGGGGCGGCCCACCCTTCTGTCGTCGAAGTCGGGCTGGGAGTGGGAGAAGAGGGTTAGTAGCTGTAGCCTGGACAATGCAGCCTCAGCCTTCCTGCTGCCTTCCTCCTCCATGGGGGCAGAATGGAATTGTGGGACTGGGTGGGCCATCAGCACAAAAGCCTCCTGGCTGGCTGAGGTTGGGAGGTTCTTGAAGAATAAAAAATGTGGCTGACCGTTTTTCCTGACTCATGGAAGGTCATCTCTAAATCCTTGGAGTGTTTTCCCATGTGATAGTAGTGGCCTTGTTATTCTTGGTGGCCCCCTGGACTGTACCTGACTAGTGAGATGGATTTGGATGGCCAGAAAGGCCAGCCCTGTGATATGTAATATCAGCTCAGCCTCCAGGGAGGGGGTGGGGCTGGAGATTGACTTCAGTCATGTGGCCAGTGATTAAAAATCTATCATGACTACATAATGAAACCCCAATAAAAACTCTGGACACTCAAGTTCAGGTGAACATCCCTGGTTGGTAACTATACATGAAGGTGCCAGAAAGGGAGGGGAGCATCCTGAAGACATGGAAGTTTCCTATTTGGGACCCTCCCAGACCTCACCCTATATATCTCTTTATCACTTGATATGTATCATAAATGGAGATCATAAGTACAGTGCTTTCTGGAGTTCTGTAGGTCATTCTAGCTAATTGCCAAACCTGGTGGGGCAGTGGGAGCCCCCCTATTTGTTACTAGTTGGGCAGAAGTGTGGGTGGCCTGGGGACCCTGGAGTGTATGGCTGGCATCTGAAGTGGAAGGAGTCTAACAGTGTGCTCTTAACCTGTGAAATGTGACCTAACTCCAGGTAATTAGCATCAGAACTGCACTGCAGGAGCTTCAAGCAGGAAGTACTGAAAGTGACAACCTGTCTCACGAGTAAAACAAAACCAACTCTTGAATCAAAAGAGACCTGAGTTCACCCCTAGGCTTTTCCAGTGACTCGTTTCCTCTCTCTGGGTCTCAGTTTTCCCTCTGTAAAATGGAAAGGCAGGACCAGATGGTTTATAAAGGCCTGTACAGCATTGACATTTTATAATTCTACCTTATAAGGAGGAGGATAAAAAGATGTCCCTGTGAACACCAGGCCGAAGGCCTATTTAGGCCAAGGAACTCAGTGACCAAAGCGCTGGCCTTGTGCCAACATAGCCAGCTATAGATTCTGTCCCATACCCATTTGTTGTGTAGCCTCAGGTAAGTTACTTAATCCTCGAAATCTCAGAAGAGATACAGAGGGTTAAAAATCTTTCCTATCTCCCAGGCTTCCTGTGAGGATTAAATAACCTAGTAGATGTCAAGTGCTTAGATCAGGCCTAGCACCTAGTAGGTGCTTTGTCAATGTTTTCTTTTATATAGTCACACCATATAGTGACTGGTGTTTGCACAGTCCCAGCTGAAACTGGAGTTTACTTAGGGGTGGCTTTTTGGAACCAAGTTTTCAGGAAGGTTTTCCTACATGGGCTCCAGCCACATTGGCCACCAGTCCCTGCCCTTTGGAGGCAGGTTTCTCTGCTGGGTCCCTTTCAACTTTGCTCCCTATTGTCCTTCCCTGGTTCCCCATCCCCACCCCATCTCTCCCTTCCCAGCCACAGGGATCACCGGTACCATCTCTCTGACGCCATACTCCTTCTCCACTTTCACTTTCAGGTTCTTGAAACACTCTTCCATCCGGTCGTGGAAGGGCCGCAGGTTTTCCGACACCCTTTTCTCGTGGATCTTAATTCCAGCTCCCAAGAAGGGGATCTGGAAAGAAAGTGGGAAGCAGTGAGTCAGGGGCCGGCTGGCAGGTCTCATCCTGGGACCTGCTCTTTGAGGCCGCTGAAGTCAAGTTGGCCTGCTACGATTCATCAGGGGCTGCAGGGTCCTCAGAGAACGGCATACAGGGTCCCCAGCCATGAGAAACAGGGAGAGCTGCAGCCTTAGGGCTTGCTCTGGAAGAGGGAGAAAGATCTCCAGTGCCCTTGCCTCATAAGAGGGCTGGACCCTCCCTCCCACATTAGAGGCCACATACTGAGGAAGACTGTCCCCTTATAGAATCTGCTGGGGGCAGAGTAAGAAGACCAGAGGAAAGGATTCTCTGCTATTTTGACTTCAAGCCTTGCCTAAGAGGTTCTTGGCCATACAAAAGTGAATATGTGAATGTCTGAAGCTGGAAGACAGAAGAAGGAAAGAGTTTAGAGGAAGAGGAGGACGGGAATGGCATCAACTCCCAACATGGAGGTCCAATTACACCTTACACAGCAGCTGAAGCAAGATATGGATGGATGTGTCAGTATCATGAAATGGCCCACTGACAGGGAGTTTTCAGAAGTGAAGGAAAAGGAGGGAAGAGAAGGGGATAAGGGAGGACTGACACAAGGACTTATTTGTCCACAAAGGATTCCATGGTCTAAGTGGTAGCTGCACCAAGGGGAGCGGTGGAGCCACAGTGGCCACTGTTAGAAGGAGAAGCTGAGCACGTTAGTAGAGTGGTCTTGGGGATACATAACTAGGTGTGTGAAGGGGGAGACTATGAATTATTTGGGGAAAAAATGCTTATGATGGTGACTCAAAGGTAGTTCTGCCTCTTCTCTTGGAGATCTTCCCGAAATGACAAGGCAAAGAAGAAACAAACCTTCCATGAAACCCAGAGACATGCATAAACCTGCTCCACACCATGTGCAGGTGAACGAACGATAGAGGATGGTCATTGACTCCAGAGTAAAGGAAGGAGGTGGGATAGCAGAGGCCAATCTACCTCTAGGCAGGAATTTAGAAAGGATACAGGGATGGGAGGCACCGGGCACTGAAAAGTTGGACTGAGCTGAGGGCAAGCACAGAAGGGTGGCTTGAAGTTCTGTATCAGGAGCCACTGGATAGCCAGGTGCCCATTACTTCTCCTTGTACGAGTGTTACATTCTCCCACTTCCAGGAAGCAGGAGCTTACCCTACAGAACAGCTAAAACAAGGCGCTCTGGGTTTAGGGGTGCCAGGAGAAACAGCGGATAGGACAAGGAGCCAGAATGGAAATAAGGGGTTGAAGAATAGTCTGCATGTGGACAGTGAGACCTTTACTTCTCAAATGGTCAGCAATGGAGCAGCCGGAATCATCTTCCTGTGCAGCAGTGTGAAGGGTCCGACTCTGAGAAAGTGAGTGGTCCCAGGAAGAAATGGACATTTCAGGATCATTCAGTTGCCACCCAGTGGCCAGGACCCTCTCTCACGTACATGGGTTTTCTTAGCCTCACTCCTAACTATGAAGAGAATGTCAAGGATCACCAGACGTTGGAGGAAATTCTCCAGTGTGAAAGACAGAGACCAGAACCAGCAGATAGGAAAGAAAGGGAGGGAGGGAAGCCAGAAAAGGGAGAAAGGAAGGGGGCAAATAAATTGGGAAGTAATCAAATATGAAGAAGTGCCTAATAAAATAATATTTGTAAACATTTTAATAAATATATAGAAACAGAAAAGTTCCTCCATCCATTAAAAAAGGACAAGAAATTTATATAAAAAATAAATGACAATGGACATACTACACAAAAAAGGTAGTGAGATACAGTCAGAGCTGTAGAGATAAATGTATAGCTTTAGTTTTACATATTGGAAAAGAGAAAAAATTGATTATCTGAGCAGCCATCTCAAGACATTAGTAAAAGAACAGCAAATTAAATCCAAAGAAGCAAAAGGATAGAAATAATAAAGGTAAGACTAGATATGAATAAAAAAGAAAAAACAACCTCGCAACAGAGAGTCAATAAAGTCAAGTTACATGTCCATAAAGTCTAGTCAATGTTATGTCTTTGAAAAGACATAGCATTGATAAACCCCTAAAGGGATTAATCAAGAGAACAAAAGGTACCAGTAACCAATATTAGAATTGAAAAAGAAGTATCACGACAGGAGGTACAAACAGTATAAGAGATCATAAGAAGATATTATCAAAAGGTTTGTATCAATAACTTTTTTAGTTAAAATGGACAGGTTGCTAGACAAACACAATTTAATGAAAAAGGACACAACATAGAAAATCTGAAAATTCTCAAATAAATTGAATACCTACATTAAAACATTCCTGGCTCACAAGGCTTTACTGACAAATTCTAGCAAATATTTAAGAGATAAATAAATGCCCATTATAAACAAACTCTTCTGAAATGTTGAATAGGGAACAATCCCCAACTCATTAATTAGGGCTAAGGTAAATTTGTTAGAAAAACTGACCAAGGATATTACAATAAAGGAGAATTACAGGCTGATATATTTTTTGAGAATAGATGCAAAAATCATAAAGAGTGCATTTGCAAAAAAATTCAGCAATATATAAAGATGACTATACATAATGATCAAGTAGGATTTATTTTCTGCATATAAAATTGGTTTAATATTCCAAAATCGGCCAGGCTCAGTGGTTCAGCCTGTATGTAATCCCGGCACTTTGGGAGGACAAGGCAAATGGATTGTCTGAGCCCATGGGTTCAAGATCAGCCTGGGCAATTTGACAAGACCTTGTCTCTACAATAAATAAAAAATTAGCTGGGCATGGTAGCTTGCACCTGTAGTTCTGGCTACTTGGAAGGCTGAGGCAGAAGGGTTGCCAGAGCCCAGCAGGTCGACGCTGGGGTGGCCGTGAGCATGCCACTGCACTGGGCAACAGAGTGTTACTCTAACTGAAAAAAAAAAAAAAATTCCAAAATTAGTGACTATAATTCACCAGATTAACTAAATAAAGGAGAAAAACTGTATGGGTATCTCAGTAGATGTAGAAAAAGCATGTGACAAAATTAAAAACTCATTCCTAATATGCCAACAAACTAGGCACAGAATGAATCATCTTTAAAACATCACACTCCCTGTGAAATATTGACTTTTTCTGATGCTAGGGACATAGACATATCATCTCTCTCCTATTTTCAATGCAAAATGCAAGAAAAATAACTACATGACAAAAGATTGGAAAAGAAGTAAAACTTTTCACATTAGCAGACAGGTATGATTATACAAAGAATATCTTAAAAATTCTACAAACTATCTGACTTAAGCAAACTTAGTAAGGTTGCTGGATACAAGGTCAACATATTAAAAAATTGTAGCTATATTGACAAACAGGAAATAAAATGTAAAAATAATATCATTTATAATAAAACTAAAAATATCAAATACCTAAGAACAGATTTAATAAAATATATGAAAGGAAATAAAATCTGTGAAAACTACAAAACTTTGCTGAGAGAAATTAATGAACCATATAAATATTCTATGTTCATGTTTGAAAAGACTCAATAATGTTAAGATAGCAATTATCCTTCAAATTAATCTAATACCAAATATATTCTTAGTACAAATATCAATGTGTTTGGGGGGAGTGTATAAAAATTGACAAGCTGATTAAAAAATTTATATGGAAATACATATAAATAAGTGCATATACTTAGAAGAGTCAAGATGTACTGAGTGTGGTAGCTCACACCTGCAATCCCAGCACTTTTGAAAGCTGAGGTGGGAAGATCACGTGAGGCCAGGAGTTTGAGACTAGCCTGTGTGACATAATAAGACCCATCTCCACAAAAAATGTTAAAAAAATTAGCTAGGTGTGATGGCATGCACCTGTAGTCCCAGCTACTCAGGAGGCTGAGAAGCAAGGCTTGCTTGAGCCCAGGAGGTCATGCCACTGCACTCCAGCTTGGGTGATAAAGACCCTGTCTTTAAAACAACAACAAAAACAACATAACACAACAATAATTTGGAGTACTCTGATGTCTGGATCTCAAGACTTCAGACAGTGGTACTGGTGATAACATGGACAAAGAGATCAATGGAACAGAATAGTAAGTTCAGAAGTAGACCAATACATGTATGATCATTTTTTGATCAAAATGGGGGGAAATTATAGTCTTTTCAACAAATGGTGCTGAAGCAATTAGAAATCTGTGTGCGAAAGTAATCTGCCTTTTCTTTACATCATTCAAAATGTATCATACATCTAAATAAATAAGATAAAACAATAAACATATGAGAATATTTTCATGAACTTGAGATAGTTGGAGATTTCTTAAGGGGACACAAAAGCATTAATCAAAAAACAATAAATTGAACCTAATACAAATTACAGGCTTCTGTTCATCAATACATATTTAAGAAAGCATACAGACAAGCCACAGACTGACAAAAGATATTTGCAATACACATATTTGCAAACAATTCATATATGGAATATAAATAAACTTAATAGTAAACAGATTAATTAATAAAATAAGTAAAATATTTGAACAAGTATTTCACAAAAGGGTTATCCAATTTGCAATAAGCGTATGAAAAGTAGTTCAACACCATGGTTCATACAGGAAATGCAAATTAAAACTAAACTGAAATACTATTATACAACCAACAGAGGGACTAAAATTTAAAAAGACTCATAGTAGCCAGTTTCAGTGAGAATGTGGATCCACTGATTCTTAGAAGTTGTTGGTAGGCGTGACAATTTGTTCAACCACTTTGGAAAACTGCTTCTTGTATCCAGTTAAGGTAAGTGTGTGTGACCCAGCAATTCTGCTCCTGGATGTAGACTGAGGGAGCTGAATGCTTATGTCCACCAGAAGACGCGAGCAAGAGGATTCATAGTAACTTCACTCATTTTGCAAAGCCTAAAAACAACCCGGATATCCACCAACAGGAGAATGGATAAATACGTTGGCATATGATTGGTATACTGCATATTATTTGAGGTGGGACCCCCAAAACCAGAATTATCTTTTGGAGGACAGGTCCCCAAAATAGGTATGCATTCTGAGAACCCGTTGGCATCAGTGTACCAGCCAGCATTGTTGTGAGAGGCTGCGTTCAGCTTTAGTGAATCTTTTTTGGGGTAACTTTTCAACATGTTTGCCCATTTCATGATGAATGACTTATGAGCACATCTGCTCACCTCACTGAGTGTTCAATAGTTTTTGACCCCAAATGGCAGACCCCCATGCCCTATCCTCCCTATTCACCCACTCGCATCCCAAGTGTCCTTTTTTTGTTTCCCCAAAAGAAAAAAATCCTCAAAGAGAAACATTTCATCCATGTGGAAGAGGTGAAACAAAAAACAGCAGAAGCACTAAAAGGCATCGAAATCGATAAATTCAAAAACTGCTTTGAGCAGTGGGAAAAATGTCTCAATAGGTATATTGCATCAAATGGAGAGTACTTTGAAGATGACTGAAGTTTAAACATGTAAGAAGAAATATGCAGTTTTTTAATAAATAAATTCCAGTTTTTGGGGGGCCACCCTAACACAAGAGACAACAGTCATAAGCAAAAAAAGTCAAACCTCTGATATATGCAACAACCTGGAGAAATCTAAAGGTATGAAGCACAAGAAGCCAGATATATACTAGTATGACTGTATAATACATTTCATGAGAAGTTCAAAAACAAGCAAAACTAGCCTATAGTGATGGAAATTTGACAACATCTACTAAAGCTGACTATCTTCACATGCTGTGACCAAGCAATTCTATGCCTAGGTGGATACCTAACAGAAACCATGCATATGTGTGCCAAAAAGACCCATGCAAGGATGTTCATACAGCATTATTTATAATAGCCCCAAACTGAAATCAACCCAAGTCTCCATTGTTAGAAAAATAATAAATACATTTTGGTATACTTATACAAGGCAGCAATGAAAATGAATGAATGACTGATAGTGAAACACAACAAAATGAACACATTTCATAAATATAACACTAAGCAAAGGAGGCTTGACACAAAAGAATACACACTGTGTGATTCTGTTCACATATACATTGAAAATATAAGCAAAAGGAAATTAAAGTTTTTAAGAATAAACGCTTGGGTGGTAAACTAGCAGTATGCAATATTTTTGGCCTCGGGGACCAGTTTTGTGGAAGACAATTTTTCCACAGGTTGTGAGGTAGAGGGTGGTGCAGAGGGGAGATCATTAGATTCTCATGAGGGACGTACAGCCTAGACCCCTCGCATGCACAGTTCACAATAGAGTTCACTCTCCTATGAGAATCTAATGTCGCTGTCCACTTGCCAGCTACTCACTTCCTGCTTTTTGGCTCAGTTCCTAACAGGCCACAGACCAGTACTGGTCCACAGTCCGGGGGTTGGACACCCCTGTGGTAAACTATTTTTAAAAGGCAAGGAAATTACTTTAATGGCAGGATAGTGGTCACTCTTGGGGAAGGTGGTAATAAATACAGGAGGCATAAAGTAGGCTTAGAGGTGCCAGTAGAATTCCTTTTCTTCATCTGGGTGGTAGTCACATGGGTATGTGATTTGTAATAAATCAATGAGCTGTATATTTTTATGTGTACTTTTCTGTATGTAATATTTCACAACAAAATGTTCAAAAGAATAAATACAGTGTAGACATCTTTTCATGTCAATAAATATAGAGAAAGTCTTCACAAAGAAAAAAATATAAGAAGCTATCGATCTTGAAATCTGTGAAATGTTGAATAACTTTGAAAGCTTCAGCATTTGTTGGGTTGCTAGAATTGCGAGTAGATTCAAAATTTAAGGTTCTCATGTTTTGAGAAAATTCAAAGTGCATCTGACTTTGCAAAATCAAGATCTAATTTAGAATTAAGCTCCAAGTGGGCAGGGAACAAGTCCATTTTGTATATTACTATCTCTGTTGCCTGGCACTGTGCCTAGGACATAGTAGAGGCTCAATAATTATAGGTTGCAAGAATGAATGAGATAGAATAGATGAGGAAGAGCTAAGCCACTGTGTGTAATTATGTAAAAAGTATGCCTTCCCCATAAGCAGACCTGCATCTTTTGAGTGCAGGCGTCCATCACCCTGGGTGGAAGGAACATGGTCCAGGAAAATCTTAGGGGGTTAAGTTGGTTTCTGTAACATGGTGGCCTCCAGGGCAGTGGGCTATGCCAAGAAGATGACCATTAGGGGGCGCTGTCGGAAGGCGCCTAGCTAATGGCTGGTGGAAGTCCTAATATGTAACACTGCACATGCTTTCAGTCTCTCTTCTTTGTTGGGAGTCCCTGGTATTAGCTGTGCTGTGAAGCTGAGGCCCATTCGTTGGATGTGGTTGGACACAGCACAGAGAAGCTGTTTCTGGATAAGAAGAGGTCGTCAATGGAGAGGATCAGATTGAGAGTGACACCCAACAATTAAGTGAATTTGTATAACATGTTAACCTTCCCTGGGGCACCCCAGAAATAACCAAGGATGGGAGCCAATTAAAGCCTGGCCTTCCTGCTTCCCAAATTGGAGATGGTGAAGGAGAATATCATTACTTGAATATCATAGGGCACAGTGACCCCCAAAAGCTGGGGACCTTGGGAATATTTGGGTTTCACAGGTGGCATAAGGTAAAAAGGGAGACAAAATTTCAGACAGATACACACAATGCATTCGCGAAAAGTGCATCTTGTGCAGTGCTTGGTGTTTCATTTTTAAAGGCCCACTTTGCATAAATTGGCAGAGGCAGAGAAGGACCTGAATTAGGAATCCTTATTTTAAGAAAAGAGGCTGCACCCAATCCTTCTCATTCCCTGATTTCCCTAGAGTAACAAAACGCCCTACTACAAAAGCTTGCTTTTCTTTGCACAGTGACTGGCAAGAAGAGAGGGAGGGACAGCAGGCAGCTGCAAGCTGCTGCTCCCTGCCCCTGAGCCTACTGCTTGCCTCCCGCCAGCTTTGCCCTCTGGAGCCCACCGCTGTCTTCTGCTGGGTGGCCTGCTGAGAGCCCAGAGCTGACGATGTGTGAGGAGAGGGTTGCCCAGACCTGGAGGAGAAGCCTGGCCCTATGGGAGAAGGGATCTAGCATACTGCTTCTTCTGCAGGGACAGGAAAAGAGAGAAAGAGAGAAGAGGATCACTTCTTGGTCTTTTGGCTAAGAACAAGTGAAAGAGAGAAGAGGAAGACAAGCCGAGAGAAGAGTAAGACGTGAGGGCGTAGAGGGCAGAGTGGGGCAAAAGACAGAAAGGACAGGGATAGAAGCGAAGGCTTCTAAGGGCAGGGGGGAGACAGAGACAGATGCCAAGAAAGAGAGAAAAGAGGGAAGAAAGAGTCCAAAGGAAGGAAAGAGGTGCAAAGAGAGACAGATGAGTGACCAGGCCGTGCGAGCAGGGTGGTGGGAAGGGCCATGCCTACTGAGTCCAGCTTATATGAGATGCAGGAAGGCAGACCCTTGGACCCACAACCAATGAAAGGCCAATGAAATTATTCTCACAACCTGATACCCATCTAAGCATTATCTGCAACAAACTGGGTCAGCCCTAGAAGGAGGAGGGGTGGAGGTGGAGGCCCAAGTCTCTATGATCTAATTGGCCAGTGCTGGGTATGTGTGGGGGAGGGGGCTGATAATCATCTCTGGCCACTGCAGAAAGCCACCTCCTGCTTTCAACATCAAATAACACAATCTTAGCAACATCCAGCACAGCACTACTGCCCAGCACCATGCAACCCCCAAAAGTGGAGTGACCCCAATCCCTGAGCAAGGGTGAGCCCGTTCAGGTGTGACAGAGAGTCAGAAAAGGGGCCAGAAAGCAAAGGCCAGGAGGTCATGTGAAATTAGGCTGCACCAGCCAGAGCCCAGAGCGGGGTGGCGAGCCATGGAGAGGGCGAGGAGGAAGGCCGGGTGCTCCCTGGTCCAGCCTGCTTTACCTGCCATGCAATCAGATCCTTGAGGTGGCTCAGCTTATCCTGGTCCTCAGGGTGGTCCCTGATGTACTCTTCAGTGAAGAAGGCCTAGGGAGGACAGAGATGTGGGGTTTCCTGTTCATTTGGGGTTTCCTGGGGATTCATTTTCTTTGGCATCAGGAGAAGATTCCATTTGAGAAGGGCAGGGATGCACTCACAGGCATTTGGATGAAACAACAGTAAGAGAACTGTAGAAACTGACGTTATCTCTGCCTGGAGGCTCAGATGAGCACCCACTGGCAATGGGCTACAAACTCCAGGGAAGTAGTTCTCAAAGTGGGGTCCCTGGACCAGCAGTATCATCACCTGGGAACTTGTTAGAGATGCAAATTCTCTGGCCGCAGCCCAGACTAGAAACTTCAGGGGGGGACCCATGTATCAAGAAGCCCTGCAGAGGATTCTGATGCACCGCCAAGTTTGATGACACTGTTCTGAGGAAAAACTCAGAATGGAATCTCACCTTGTGCGTGCTAGGCTTACCTCGTGGCCAGGCTCATTGTAAGTGACCCTGGCAGCTCCCTAGCCCTTTCTGGGTCTTGTGTCCCTAGTGTGCACACACATTTATACTGATATCAAGACCAAGCAAAGGGCTACCAGTGATGACTATATGGGGTGTCTGAGGGTCGCTGGAAGTACTGATTTGCTGATTGGAATTTCTATCCCTGAATTATACTACTGTGCTGTATTCTTAGTTTTACACCGATAGAAAACATAAGAACAATAATAGGGAAATCATCATGAGACTTATTAGCATGAAGGGTCCATTTTTCCTTCGGTGTCTGCCAGGTGAAAATCAAGGAAGAACTTTCTATTCTACTTCAATGCCAAGAAAACCTATGTCTCCCTACTGAGAAATTGGCATTCCTCCCTCACTCCCCACCAGCAGATAATGCGACTCATATAACTGATGCTATTTCCCTTTTTGCTGTGGACACCAGGAAGCACAAAAATGAAATCTGTGGCTCAAATGTGTGGGGCTTTCTGGAGGGATCTTATGACCTAGATATCTAGGCTATAGCTCTGTCTTGGAGTTGCTCTCCTAATCTTTCTGTCTTTCCAAAAATCCTAAGTTTCATCTTTTTTCCCCATGTGTATATAATTTCAGATCCTCTGTGGAAGAGGTGGGTTTATAAAAGTGGCATGTACTTTGATTTTTGGCTACTGTGCTTTTATGATCTGGCTCACAATCATCCTAGAGCTTTTCCTTCATAGAGCCACATGGATCTGTCCCCTAGGATAAGGGACTCATGACTCCGCCCCTTCCTGTCCCAACACAGAGTGCAATGATGAGAGCAGGAAGGAGATGGGATTCCAGCTAAGACATGAGGCTGTAGAAACTCTGGGAGCTACATGAGGTCCAATCACACTGAGTGTCGCTCTGGGGCTCAAGGGCAGTCACGGTAAGGTGAGTGACCTGCGGCTACATCTGCTTCTCTCCTCCTTTCCTCCCACCACTGCTCTGTCCCCCACCAGGGCCTGATGCACAGAAACCCGCACCTTCTCATACTTGGCGAAGCCTCCCATAACAGCAGGGTCTACAATTCCGTTGAGGAGCATGGACAGTGGGTTGATGGGGAGGTTCTCGTCACTCTGATACTGGTTTATCATCATCAGGATCTTCTCGTTGGCCGTGGACATGGTTTCGATGGCATTCTCCAAAGGACTCATCGTGGTCTGTTGAATATGAGATCATCAAGGAAAAAGGGTCTTAGTAGGATGCTTTAAAAACAGATACAGAAAGCTCCCTGCATATGAACAAGTTCCATTTCAGGGGCGCGTTTGTAAGTCCAATTTGAGTCCAACAAAGTTAACCTAGGTACCCAACTAACACAATCGGCTATATAATACTGTATGTATTTAACAGGCTATACTGATACCTGGTAGAGAGAAATAATACATAAAAAACACAGGTGTGCATGAAATTCATAACTTAAAGGTTTATATGTAGGGGACTTACTATATCATTATTTGTATTGACTTCACATGGGATGAGAATTCAAACGAGGCAATGCTCCCTGAGGGACTGTAGCAGGATCTTGTAATTAGTGAGCTCTGCTGCTGTTTGGAGACAGACAGGCTGACTTTCTGCTTAGTGAGAAAGGGATTTCTCTGGGGAGATAGAGGCAGAAGTGTCAGGCACTTGGTGGTGTTTCAGAGACTGAGTGTACCCCAGAGAAGGTTTTCTATTCTTATTTCCTGGGTGAAACATGAAACTTTGATTTTTGGCTCCTGTGCTTTTATGATCAATGCAACCCTTTGGGTATTGGTTAAGCAGCTATTATGTGTAAGCTACTAGCCAGAAAGATCAGAGCAGCTTGCCATCTGTGCACCCAGGCTGGCACATAGTAAGTCCTAAGGCTGGTTACTGTTGGAGTGTGTTGCTGTTCCAAGGTAGAATCAGTTTATTTTGGAAGATAAAACTAAACTCCTCTCCAGGTCCTCTTAGAAGGCAATGTAAATGGAGTCCCATCAGATGAGAACTGGCAAAGCAATGCAATTTGCTAAAGCATGAACTCTAGAGTGAAAAACCAAACTAGAGGTCGGCAAAGTTTTCTGTAAATGAGTTAGATAGTAAATATTTTAGGATTTGCAGGCCAGGAGGACTCTGTTGCAACTACTCAACTCTGTTATTATAGGGCAAAAGCACAGGCACTATGTAAATGAATGAGAATGGTTGTTCCAATAAAATTATTTACAAAGATAAGTGGCAGGTGGGATTTGGCCCACAGGCCATGGTCTGCTGACTCTGTACTAGACTAAAATAATTAGACTGAGTGGAAATCTTTTTAAATTTGTTAAGAATTGTTTTTTGGTCTAATGTATGATCTATCTTGGAAAATGTTTCATATGTACTTAAGAAGAATGTGTATTCTGTCACTCTTGAGTGGAATGTTGTGTGTATGTCTGTCAGTTTCATTTGCTCTAAAGTGTAGTTCAAATCCAATGTTTCCTTATTGATTTTCTTGCTGAATGACCAGTCCAGTATTGAAAAGTAGGGCAGTGAAATCCCTATGATTATTGTGTTACAGTCTATGTCTTCCTTCATCTGAATGTTTGGTCTTAATGTTTGCTTTACACACTTAGGAGCTCGAATATTTACAATTATTATCTTCTGGATGAACTGAACCCCTTACCACCATATAATTACCTTCTCTGTCATTTTTATAGTTTTTGAACTGAAGTCTATTTTTTTCCCTGGGGAAAAAACAAACAAACAAAAACCAAAACACAGCTACTCTTGCTCTCTTTTTGTTTGTATTTGCATGGAATATCTCTTGCATCCCTTCACTTTCAATCTATGAGTGTCCTTTAAGGTAAGGCATAGAGTTGAGTCTTGCGCTTGTATCCACTCACCCACTCTATGCCTTTTGATCAAATAATTTAATCCATTTACATTCAAAGTAGTTACTGATAGCTAAGGGTTTACTAGTGTCATTTTGTTCGTTGTTTTCTGGTTGTTTTGTAGATCCTTTGTTCCCTTCTTCCTTTGTGGTTTGATGGCTTTTTCTGTAGGGGTATACTTTGAGTCTTTCCTTTTTAACTTTTATCTATTATTGGATTTTGCTTTGTGGCTACACTGAGGCTTATATAGAACATCTTACATTTATAACTGATTATTTTAAGCTGATACCAACTTAATTTTGATCACATACACAAACTGCACTTTTACTCCCCCTGTTTTATGTTTTTGATGTCACAATTTACATTTAAAAAATAATTTGTAACCTTAATAATTAGAACTTTAGTTTTTTTTCTGGTTTTGCCTTTTAACTTTTATACTAGAGATAGAATTGATTTACCCACCACCATTACAGTATACGAGTGCTTGGGATTTGACAATATACTTATTTTTACCACTAAATTTTATATTTGCTTTTATTTTACTAATTAGCATCCTCTTTCTCAGCTTGAAGAACTACTTCTAGCTTTTCTTGTAAGGTAGGTCTAGTGATGATAAACTCTCTCAGCTTTTGTTTGTCTGAGGAAGTCTTGATCAACACTGCATTTTTGAAAGGCAGGTTTTCTGGGTATAATATTCTTGGTTGGCTTTTTTTTTTCAGAATTTTGAAAATATCATAGCATTTTCTTCTGGCCCACAAGATTTCTGGTGAAAAACCCACTGGTGATCTTATGGAGGTTCCCTTGTACATAACAACTTGCTTTCCCTTGCTCCTTTCAAAACTCTCTTTGTCTTTAACTAATGACAATTTAATTATGGCATGTTTTAGTGAGGGTTTCTTTGGATTAATCTTATTTTTTGTCCTTAGAGTTTCCTGCATCTAGATTTCTATGTTCTTTCCCGGTCTTAGAATGTTTTCTGCCATTATTTCCTTGAATATGCTTTCTGTCCCTTTCTTGCTCCCTTCTCCTTCTGGGACACTAACAATGTGTATGTTGTTATGCTTCATGGTGTTCCATAAATCTCTTATACTATCCTCACTGTTTTTCATTCTTCTATGTTTTTGCTCCTCAGATTGTATGCTTTCCAGTGACCTTTTGTCAAGTTCACTAATCCTTTCTTCTGCTTGATCTAGTCTGCTGTTGAACCTCTCTATTAAATTTTTCAGTTCAGTTATAATATTGTTAAGCACTATGATTTCTGTTTGGTACTTCTTATATTTTCTTTCTCTTTGTTGCCATTCTTAGTGTGTTCTCACACTGCTCTTCTGACCTTGGTAAGCATCTTTATGACCATTATTTTTAATTCCCTGTTGGATAAATTACATATCTCCACTCTACTTTTGTCCATTTCTGGAGATTTATCTTGTTCTTTTATTTTGAATATATTCCTCAATTTCTTCACTTTCCTTGACTCTCTGTTGGTTTATGTGCATTAGATAAGGCAACTACCTCTTCTAATCTTGTCAGGCTGGCCTTGTGTAGAAGAAGGATCTGACTAATCCATCCAGCTCAAGATTTGAATGTGCCTCTCAAATCTTGAGGCTTGTCCAGACTGCTGTCTCTGCTTTTGGTGGCCCTTGGAGCTTAGGATGTGCCACATTTTGTCAGTATTCTGAGACTTGAAAGACAGACTCTCTAGATGTAGTCAGAAAGGTTGAGATATTGGATATGTGTTCCAGCTCTTTCTATCCTCATGATGATACTGAGCATGGGTGTTTATTTCCCACTCTGTCTGCACTAAGCTGGGGAGAGGATCTGTGGCAAATTCCTGTACTCAGGTTCAGGTGCACCCTTTGACTCTGGGGAAGAAACTGGGCCTATTGTATAGCCACCTCTTTTTTTTTTCTGTGGTCTGGGGCCACTCTAGAAGGCAACACTCAATTGACTCCCAGAACGGAAGGCAATACTCAATTAACTCCCAGAGCTAGGACATTAAGAAGACAGTCCTTTGGGTGGAAACTTAGAAGTTGTGGCACATGATGTATGGCCAAACTCCTTATGGGAAGAATGGGGTAGACTTGGTTTTATCACTGGGGCAGGCCAGACAAATAGCTTGTGAAGTGTCAAGCTTTGGCTGTGGCTGCAGGAGGACTATTGCTTGTTTGCTCCATTAACTCTCCGGTGCAAGTTTGTTAGAAGCCAGGTCATCAAGTAGCTACTGGAAGAGTGTGTCTCTTCTGGAAAGAAATGTAGCTGCATATACCTGTCCCTTTTCTACAGTGCTCCACGGGGGATATAGACCCTGAAAGTGTTTGTGCACCCATTTAAACTACCTCTTTGTTCTGTGATCTGGGAAGATTCACATATGCTTACACCCTCCTGCTCCCACAGCTAAGAGGTTTGGGATGGAGTCCTTCTGGAGGTAGCTATAAAAACTGTGGTACTCAATGTATGGCATAAATTTCTCCTAGGGAGAAACAGGGGGCTGACATTCTTAAACCCTTTCTCCCAGGGAATTAAGTCCTGGAAGTGCTTGTTTGCCCATAGAAACCTGTTTTTGTTCCCTGTGGTCCAGAGAGACCTGCATATGCCAGCCACTTTTGCTCACAGAGCTAGGAGGTTTAGGATGCAGTCCCTTGGGTAGAAACTAAAAGTTGGAGCAATGTGTGAACAAACTCCTTCCAGGAGGAATTAACAGATTTGTAGTTATTGCTAGGGTAAGCTGGGAGACAAGGTTTTAAAAGTGACAGTCTGATTCTCAGGTGCCAGTGAATGAATATTTGTCTGCCCCTTAACTCCCCAGTGCAAGTTACTTAGAAGCCAAGTCACCGAGTAGCCACTGGAAGAGTGTGTCATAAATCCCTTCTGGGAATAAACAGGAAGCTTAACTTTTTTTTTTTTAGTTGGAGTTTCACTCTGTTGCCTAGGCTGGAGAACAGTGGCATGCTCACGGCTGCTGCAGCCTCAATCTGCTGGGCTCAGGTGATCCTTCTGCCTCAGCCTTCCAAGAAGCAGGAACTACAGGGGTGCACTACTATGCCAGGCTAATTTTAAAAAAAAATTTATTGTAGAAATGAGGTCTCGCCAAGTTGCCCAAGCTGGTCTCAAACCACTGGGCTCAGGCAATCCTCTTGCCTTTGCCTCCCAAAGCGCTGGGATTACAGGCTTGAGTCACCAAGCCCGGCTGAGCTTCATTTTTTAAAGTCCCTTTACCACACTGCTCCTGGAGAACAGAGCCCCTGAAAGTGCTTGTACACCCTTAAACCTATTGCTTTTCTCCTGTGGTCTATAGAGACTTGTATGTGTCTAATCCTGTGTACTCCCAGAGTCAGTGAATTAAGAGCCAACCTGTGGGAACCATGAAATTAGGCCCAAACCCTCCACTCCACAGGGACAAGCCAAGTGTTGGGGATTACTTTCCTGATTGTATGGTGCAGTGCCCGGTGCGTGGTCCATACCCAGGTGTGCCTTCTCTTTTCCTATCAGTTCAGTGTGGGTGCTTCCTCAATTGCCTGGTGAGTAGGAGTCTCTCAACTGGTCTCTATCTCTCAGAAGGAATCGATCCATGAATAGAGGGTCTATTTGATGCATAAATAAGAGAGGAAGGAGAGACAGGAGCTTCTTATTCTTCCATGTTTTGACCATCTTCTTCTTGGTCATCTCTTAAAACCATTTCCTTAAGTTTCTGTGAAATTGCAGTCTTTTCATCCTTTCCCCTATGTCTGGATGTTTTTGAAGACGGCTGCTCTCTGCAGTGAGAAGGTTCTGGAAGTAGACATACTTTCTCTCTCTTTCTGTCATTGTCAGTCTCTGTCACACACGCACACACACACATTTGCACATACACAACATGAATGCAGGCACACACTCAGCACACACACCCCTTTTCACATACACACATACACACAAAACTGTTGGGGAATGGTGCTTGACCTGGTAGGGGCTGCAGTCCATAGTCCCTCAAACTGAAACCCACAGTCTAGTATCTGACAAGTGCACAGAACAACCCTGTAGGGGCTTTAAAAGGGCCAAGGTCTAGACTGAATTGTAAGGAACGTCTATCATCAACACCTGGACAGACCCATGCACCATACCTGGATTTCCACAATAGTCTGGCATATCTGACAGACTCAGGCTTTAAGGTAAGCCATTAAAAATGGAAAGAGCAATTGATTGGCTTTCCTGCTCGTTTTTGAAACTATTTTTGGTTCTGAAATCTTTATCCCTATTACAACCATCAGGAACAGGGAATGACAGTGAAAATAACTTTGGTTTCTCACCTAAGGGCATTTGTGTAGATCAAATATATAACAATCAGAGCATAGAGGGAGACTATAAATTTGATGGAAAGCCTGGATGTCAGAAGCTGATAACGGGAATAAAAGTACTGATCATGACAGTGAAAATAACTCCACATATCGATTGATGGGCATGTCACACACATGCTCATTTCACTCTCCTGACCACAGATTAAGTCACTTGTCCATGGATACATGGTGGTAACGCTTGAGAGAGGACTCAGGTGTTCTTGATTCTGAAAGTGGCTTTTTCCAACACATGTGGATCAAGCCCTGAGACCAAACATTCCATCAACTGACTGTTGGGACTTAGTCAAGCCTTCAAATCTCTGGCCTCTTTCCTAAGCTGAGCTGCAGTTTCTTTATGGCAGCATGGGTATAATAGCCCCTGCTGAGCTTGCTGCAAAGGGAAAATTAATTATTGGGGAAAAGTACTTTGGAAAAATAGTGCGCAAGTGTGTGTGCAAGTAGGTGGGGGACATCACATAAAAGAGGAAGTGACTGCCATTCCTTGCAATTAGGTGGCATTGTATATTCTTCAAAGGCATTTGACTAGGATCATCTTCTTAAATTGACCTAGGAATTCCATGAGCTGCACAGGATAGGTGTTGTTATTACCTCTGATTTCTGCCACAGGATGGATGTCTGCATATTGATTGATGACTGATTTACTTCATTAGCATTTATTATGGGCTTGGGACTGCTCTTAGCTCTTGGAGATGTTGCAGGGCATAAAATAGACAAAAATCTCCATTTTCATGGAGTTTATATTCTAGTGCAGTGTATAGTCTAACATATTATATTTTATATTCTATCAATTAATATTAAAAATAAACAGGAAAGTTATGTATTCTATTGGGGTGATGAGTGCTTTGAGGAGACATATAGCCATCGAGGGAACTAAAATATAGGGATGACATACGAGCAGCCAACAGACACATGAAGAAATGCTCAACCTCACTAGTCATCAAGGAGATGCAAATCAAAACCACACTGAGACACCACCTAACTCCAGTCAGAATGGCCATTATCAAGAACTCAAAAAATAACAGATGCTGGAGAGGATATGGTGAAAGGGAACACTTCTACACTGTTAGTGGGAGTGTAAACTAGTGCAGCCTCTGTGGAAATCAGTGTGGCAATTCCTGAAAGCTGTAAAAATCGACCTTCCATATGACCCTGCAATCTCCCTACTAGGAATACACCCTGAAGAATTCAAATTACTCTATAAAAAAGATACCTGCACACGTATGTTTATCGCAGCATTGTTCACAATAGCACGAACCTGGAACCAACCATGCTGTCCATCAAAAGAGGACTGGATTAAAAAATGTGGTCCATATACACGATGGAATACTATGCAGCCATAAAAAAGAACAAAATCATGAATTTCACAGCAACCTGGATGGAATTGGAGTTTATAATACTGAGTGATGTCTCACAGAAACAAAGATCTGAGTATCACATGTTCTCACTCATAAGTGGACCTTGAACAACTATCATAATACTATAAGACAAGGATTGACAGTGGCGTGAAACTATGGGGGGCAGGGTGGTGGGATTAATAGTAGTCGATATCTGTCTGGGAATGGGGGGCACACCTCATCAACAAGGGTACCTGCACAATGCATATTTGTATACCTAACCCTTAATTGTACCCCACAATTTTAAAATAAAAAATATGTTTAAAAAAATAAATAAAATATAGGGATGAGCCCTTTAGTCTGCAACAGTGTGGCAGGAATGACTTCATGAAAAGAGGCACCTTGCTGAGCTCAACCAGGGGACAGGGTTCAGCCAAGGATAATGGGCAAAGGTTACAGATTGGTACAAAGTTTCTGATTCGTTACCCCAAGAATAGGATTAATGTACTTCACAGAGTTTAGTAAAAATTAAATGGGATAATGCTATCCCTGGGCTATAAATGAGATAATGTCCCTGGGACATTAAAAAAAATTTTTTTAATGTCAGTGTGTCCCATGATCCAAGGGCACAAACAGTTTCTTCTATTCCAGGATCCTACTTGCTGTGGTGAGCTGAGACACTCTAAAAAAGAAGATAATGTGTTCGGGCCAGGTGCCTGATATAGAAGTCTAAAGTCAAACCCTATGTCTATCCCTAACCTCCAACAACCCCTCACTTCCCTCTGCATCTTGGTTCTCTCATCTGTAAAATGGGGGGCTGCTGGAGGGGGTTGAAATGAGATCATGCATGTGAACATTTTAGCCCACACTCAAAACATCTTGTTCTTGTCACCACGATTATTATATTTTCCTAAGGTCTAGACCATACCTATAAAAAAGAGGTTGGAAGGATACTGAGTTGCTGGGCTCACTGAAGCGGGGGGCAGGGTGTCATTAAAGGCAAAAGAGAGATGGTCTTAATGCTCACAATACAGTAGTTCAGAAATGTGAGTAGACCGTGTCCCTCTTCTGTTCATGGCTTCATGTCACCCAGTGGAAAAGCCAAAGTCCTTATGGTGGTCCTATGTGATCTGGTATCAGACTCCTGTTACTCACCCCTCACTCTGGATACAAGCATGCTCTGGCCCCAGGGTCTTTGCATTTTCTGTTTCCTCTGCTGGAATGTCCCTCTCTTCAATGTCTGCACGAACCTCTTCCTTACTTCCTCTACTCAACAATCATTTTAGAGGGAAGCTTTCTGTGAACACCCATTTCAAATAGCAACTCCTCATCCACCACATTCCCGATTTATTTTTCTCCCTCTGGCATATTATCTATTTACATTGACTTCTTAGTCTGTCTCCCCCACTAGAATGTAAGCTCTATTGCAGAATCCTCAGATCTTAGAATCATTCCTCATATATGTTAGGTACACATTAAATAAATTTTTTTAACCCAAGTTTTCCTTTATTTCTGACCATTTCTTTATAACCATCTCCATAGGGGTAACTTTCTACTTGAACTACTAAGCCTGGATTTCACTCTAAAAGTGCAGATTTCTTTTGCTGACTAAATAATTTGAATAAATAAATAAATAAGGCACTCTGGATATGTCCCTGTTTGTAAGGTTTCCTCATATAACCACATTGCCCTTCCCTTGTATCTTGGGAACTGCAAGATCCTTAGCTGACTGAAGACAGGGAGACACTAAGGTGTACTGAGAAGCAAAATACATGCTATCTGCACAAGCGAGTTCAAACAGTTGGATTCTTGTCAGTGCCTTGGCTTTGTGTGACTCCTCTTTAAGTCTCAGTTTATCAACCTATAAAATGGGTTCACAGTGGGATACTGCAAAGGTGACCCCAAGGGGCTATTAAGATGGGAGGAGTATGAAGTGGTGATGGAGTAGATGAAGTTCCAGGCCCTCTGCCAGGTCCCACTCCACTACAGTAGCTCCCATTCATTGGCTTTCTGACTGGAGTCTATGGGAAGTTTCATTTGCAAAAAACAAAGGGGTTATCTGAGCCTTACACACAAACCTGAAAGCAGCTGCTCTGGACACTGCCTCAGGTCTCCTCCTACACTTGAATTCTGGAACTGCCACTGTAGTGTCAAACAAAAACGTGTCCCCTTTCTAAAGTCAAAGGAGCCTCAAGAGGCTGGCCATGCCCTACCCAACAGAGGAGGAGATGGCCTACTGTCAACACCGCAGACTCACCTGGGACATGTGCACCACCTCGAACCAGCGCAGGATGCCCGGCAGCTTGTACGCAGTCACGAAGGAGGTTCTCTCAATCCACATGGACTGTCCATGGGTAAGGGTGGCAGGAAAGTAAAACATTCATGACATGTGAGTATCAGAGGAGCTCAGCAGAAACCCAGCCAGCCCTCAGGCCTCCCCTGGACCTGAAAGCTGACTCAACACCGCAAGACCCAGAAACCTGCTTTCACCTTACTCTTAAGAATTCCTTCCCAACAGGAAGTTCAAGCTTTTCCTGGACTTAGGCCAAATCAGTTCCAACCTGAGTTTATTAACAGTCTGAATTTGGGCAATATTGAATGTGTCCAATTGTGTTTTCTGGGAGGAGAATCCACAGTATTCACTGGAGTCTCAAAGGGGCAGTGACTCCCCAAATGCTAAGACTCACAGTCTAAGGTAAAGGGCTGAGAGAGACTTGGAGCCACCACTTCATGCCAGCCTTGGCCCTTGGGAACAGAAGACAGGTCCTAGTGGGAAACACACACACAGGGGACCAGCTCTCAGGGGACAGTGATGACAGAATTTCTGTGCTTTCCTATTGGTGTCTGACTTTATCAACACCCTTTCTTAGCCTGAGGGCTTCTACCTGCTGGATGCCTGGATGCCCTGTGGTTGAAAAAGTGCATCTGATCTGAAGCCCAGGTTCCATATCGAAAGGGAAAAGGATCCAGAAGTGAAAAACAAACCCAATGGAAAATACTGTGGAATGTGTGGCATCATATCCATGGAGGTCAGTCTCATTTTATTTTTTTGCTTTAGATCAAGTTCCCTCCTATTCTGAGGCCGACGGATGCACAGGGGGGAACGGTCAAGGGTGAGGGGGATACTCACGGCAAACTCATTCTCTGGGTCCACGGTGCCCCTGCGCACAGGCCGGGAGTAGTGGAATCGCTGCACGTAGTTGGATTTGTAAAAGCTGAAAGACAGGAGAAGACTGAGGCTCCTGGCAGCCACACCCAGCTGCTGACATCTGACCTGACCCCACACTGTCTAGGGAGGCTTGTTATAATGATTTCAGACCTGGCCGAGTCCCCGTGGTAGCATTTAACATTAGAGTCTGTGTTCTGGGCTTCATAAAAGTGACTCTTGCACAGGCTTTCCTGGCAAGGCAATTTAGAAGGTAGGCTGGTCTTATGACCACACAAGAACACAGCACCCTAGAGTGTCCAGGTAATTGAAATCCTAGCATTAATGCACATAGGGTGGCCTACATCACCATTTCCTGTGACCGTCAACAAAGGAGCTAGACAGACCCCGAGTCCAAGCCTAATGTCCCAACGGTATCCTCAAAGAATTTGTGTTTGTTTTGAGATAGTGTCTTGCTCTGCTGTCCAGGCTGGAGTGCAGCAGCATGGTCTTAGCTCACTGTACCCTCCATTTCCTGGGTTCAAGGGATCCTCCCCCATCAGCCTCCCAAGTAGCTGGAACTACAGGTACAAGCCACTATGTCCAACTAACTTAAAAAAAATTGTATAGACAGGGTCTTGCTATGTTGCCCAGGCTGGTCTCAAACTCCTGGCTGCAAGTGAGCCTCTTGCCTTGGCATCCCAAAGTGCTGGGATTACAGGATTACACTGCACCTGCCTGCTCAAAGGATTTTCTTAGGTGTCCCAGTCATTCCCCCAAATCAATCTTCCTGAATCCCTAGCAAGGTTCTGACATTGAGGCCAGCAGGACATTGTGCCAACCACATGGCTGTTGTCCCTAGTCCACAGACTGAGATGGTGAGGGGAGGGTGAGACCCACACTGAGTGCTCCCTGCTCAGCCTTGGCACTGGTGTGAGGCAGCCAGGAGGGGTTGCCTCCCCCTGAAGGGAAGGGCTCTTCCTCTCAAAAGCACCTTCTGCTTCTGACTGGTCACCTAGAGGGGATGACTTATTCTAAGACACTCTAGATGCTCTCTGGGGTACATGGCCACTGAGTGTGGGTGAGCTGGGTAGATGGGAGGAGTGCAGCCTTGTCTCCCACAGAGCCTAGCCTCATGGCCTCATCAGTAACCTTGTAATCTTGTATAGCACAGATGGACACCCACCTTCATGCTATGTCCTCTAATGTTCCTTTATCAGAGTCTGAGCACACCTATGGTCAATGTACAACCTTCACAAATGCTGAAGTGATGTCCTTTTGGGAGAACATACTCAGCATCACCAAGGCCACCATGTCCCCACCCTACTTGTCACCCGTCCAGTCACATTCTGCGTGTGGGTTCTCTGGAGCCACTACAGGCTCAATGTGAGTGACAGGTCTTCTACGTCCAGTTCAGTGAATCTCCTTGGTGCTTATCGAGGATTTGCAGAGACATCGCCTTGTCCCTTCCCTCGTCTCTGGCTTCAGCCTTATTAGGAGCAGAGTCCAGCTGACTTTGGGGGATTCTTCTCCCAATAGGAAAAGGTAGGATACATTGGCTAAGATTGAGAGGGAACAAGAAGGGCTCTGGGGCCTGTCTGGATACGAGCTCGGCTTGGTGGCTCCACTGGGCTTTCTTTCCCGTTCTTCTTCCCAGTGGGCTGTGGGTCTTACTTTATAATCTGGTCAGGCACCGGCTTATTCTTGAACCTGGGGTGTTCATCCAAGACCGGCTGGACAGTGAAACACTGGATGTCTGGAATCCCTGCAGTTAAGGACATATCTCACGTCTGTTGGCTGCAGGGACAGTTTCAAGAGCAGCAGGTCACAGCTGGGATGTTCCAGGCCAGCACTTCTGGGCCATGTCTTACTGAACTATCAACCTCAGGTTGCTGGCTGCAACTAGGCACTCATGACCAGTTAGCAGTCACTGAGGTCCTTAACAGAGCTGTCACCTTGCCACCCTATCCCAGGGCCCAGCCCTTGCTAACAGAGTTGGCCAGTGGTGCTTATTCATCACCATTGTTTTACCATTAACAATAATACTATCCAATGCATGTACAGCTGTCAATCAACTGCAGGGCACACTTCCTCATGGTCTCCTGTCATCTTTCTAATTCCACCGAGTAGCATTATTGACCCAAATTGTTTCTGTAGAGGTCAGAGAAGACAGGTAACTTGTCAAAGCTCTCATAGCTTACAAGAACAGATCAGAGTTTGTATTTGGGTCTTTTAGTTCTATGCTCAGAATTCTTATACACTGGACTCACTACTCAAAGGCAGTCCTCTGACCAGTAGCATCAGCATCACTTGAGAGCTTGTTAGTCATGGAGAATCTCTGGCCCTACTTGAGATCTACTAAGCCAGAATCTGTATTTTAAAAGATTCTCAGTTATTCATATGCATGCTAAAGTTTGAGAAGGACAACTTTACAACATGCAAATAACACGTCATTTTGTACTCTTAACTCTGAAAATTTGAAAGCAACTGCCTGTAGCAGGTTGTAAGGAGTCATGTCCAGACTCAGTGGAGAAGATTGATTAGTGATGCCTGCCATGGGCACAGATGTTGGAGAGGCATTATGTGGGCCACACCTTTGTCACACCTCTTCTAGACTTGTCTTTACTCAATATAAGCCAACAATATGGTTAAATAGAATGAAAAAAGTCAGTGGTCACTGGTCCTATCCCTGACCACTACTCCCCTTTCCCTAATTTCTATTTCTTCTGCTCACATCTCTTATTTAGGAATTCAAGTTGTTTCCTCCCTCTGTTCTATACATGACCACCATAACTCCAAAAAGTCTTCTCCTAGGCCTGACATATCTGCCAACTAAGGAATCAAGAACTCCTCTTGCTGCCTCCAAAGCTAGGTCAATATGGCCATAACCCATTCTGACAACATTATCTGTGGCTATCCAACAGGTCCTACTGTTCTCTGCTTGAAACATCCTCCCCCATCACCATTTCTCCTATGAACCCTTCAGGCAGATGTCAAATACCACAGTCCATGAGAACTAAACCAACCCCCAGTTGGGAGTTGTTTTCCTACTCTAGCTTTCCCTTAGAATCAATTCTCCAGCTCCCTGTCTTCTCCCTCCCTCCCAACCCACCCCTGCCCCCCAGCTCCTGCCCAGATCGTGAACTTTTCTGATGGCAGAGGGTGCCATTCTTTTATACATAAGAATGGTCAAAACCTAGTTTCAAGTTAAATTTCATTGCCTGTCCCTGATAAACTTACCTATGCTAATATGTTAGGGATTTAATCATTTTAACTTAGAAGATCATTTCTGCCTTAAATGAAGATCTCCCAGAGAGAAGGCAATGCTTACTACAAACGAATACATCTCAGTGGAAGTATGTCTACAGTCTTCAGGAAACCTTTTCTTTCTCAAGCCATCTGGCTAACAGCATTTTGGGAAGGAAATGACTCTAGATTAAGTCTAGGGCAGGGGTTGGCAAACTATGGCTCCTAGGTGAAATCTGGCTCACAGCCTATTTTTATAAGGTCCACAAGCTTAAGAATCATTTTCACATTTTCAAATGGTTGGGGAAAAAGAGTACTTTGTGACTTGTGAAAATCATATCAAGTTCAAATGTCCATGTCCATAAATACAGTTTTGTTGGAACACAGCTATGTCCATCATTGATGTGCTATCCATGGCTGTTCTCCTGCCACAATGACTGAGTTGGGGAGCTGTAAAAGAGACTACGTGGCCCACAAAGACTACAGTACTTCTCATTCTATGCTTTATAGAAAAGTTTTCCAACCCTTATTCTAGAGATGGTTCTAGATTATGTCTACTGATCTTACCCCTTGGCCTTGGTCCAAGAGGAGAATCCAAATCTGTCCTAGGGAAATTCATGACACCAGTACCCTGGAGTGATGACCAGAAGGATGCCTGGCTAGACCCTCCCACCATGTGCAAATTTACACATGGAACTGTGGTCCAGGAGGTCTGGGCACTGGCAACCTTTCTACCAAGAGATCTTTGCTTTCAAATGTTTCCCCTCTCTTGGACGCCTAAGTGGGAAGACATGAGACCTGTCACCTTCCCAAACTGCTTGTCAGCTTTTTAACAAGTGAAGGTAAGAGAACCGATTATCAAGAACTCAAGATTTTGGTAAACAGGAGGTCTGAGTTTAACTCCTGGCTCCATCACTTTCCAGCTGTGGCCTCATGCAAGCTGTCTGAATTCTGTGTGAGCCCCTGTTTTCTTACTAACAGGATGAAGAGAGCAATAATACCTAACTTGTAGAATTATTATGAAGATAAAATAAAACAATGCCTAGTACATAGTAGACAGTTAATAAACAACATTCTGTTTATCTTCTTTATAAAAGAAAAGATGGTGCACTTTCAGAACCATCTGTTTTGAAACAGATAGGTCTTGGTGTTTAAGTGCTATCTCCATCACTGACTAGCTTTGTAGCCCTAGACAAACCACCTTACATCTCTGCCCCATGAATTCCTTCTACGAAATAGAGAAAATTAACACCCTCCCTTATAGGGTTTCATGGGGTTTAAAGAAATACTCAGTCCCATGAAGAGAATGTTTGGCAAATGTCAGCTCATCCCCCACTCCAGCCACCTTTTTTTTGCACCTGGCTCCTGGCACTGTACCGGGGGAAAGAAAAGGTATCCTAAGTTTGATGATATGGCCCAATAACCTATGCAGTCTCCCTGACTCCAAGTTAAAAGGTTACGGAGCCACTCCCCACCAGGACATCCACTTACAAAAGCCTCATCATTAATCCCGTGTCTCGCCAGTAACCAAACTCATGTTTGTGATAGCCAGTCCCAACCACCACTTGCATTTCCTCCTGCAAACAACCACAGCAGAGCAGGCACAAAGGGCAGGCAGGCACCATGAAAAGGTTACAGACGAATATTTATCACCCAAGGGAAAATTTTTGGATTAAGGTTCAACAGACTTAACAGACCAGCCATGCAACCTGTCAACCCCATTTTAAAGGCTGTAACTTAATTTGTGCTAAAGGGCACAATGCAGGGAGCCAGGCTAAGTTTACACACTTCCCAGCTCGGCAGTTGGCCTTCCCATGTGTTTACACGCTCTCTGCCATGGTGAATTGTGCCTCTGCCAGCACCAGCTCCTGACCTTCTGAACACCATGCTCTGCTGCCCTGGCATTCACCTATACCACACACCACCCAGTCTCACCAGCATCCTCCCCTGTGACCGTTGCTGGAGTTCGTGTATTCCAGGTGAGCTGGCTACTTCCTGCCTTCCTTCTTTTCTCTATTTATCTCTCTCTCTCTCTTCTTTTTTTTTTCTCTTTTTGTCTTGTTTGCTTTTCCTTTCTATGAATCAACAAATATTTACTGAGTGTCGCTTTGGGCCAGGCATTGCGGGAAATGGGGAATGACTGCAGGGAACACGGTAGAGCAAGTGTCCTCCTTCACAGAGCTAACATTTTAGCTTACATCCATGTATCTGCTACAGGTACAAAAGATCATGACAGATTGAGATCAGTTCTCTTAAAAAAAAAAACAAAAAAACAACCCAACAGCGTCATAAGGAGTCCAGAAAAGGACCTGTTAGATGTGAGAAAGGTTAAGGAAGGCCTCTTCCAGAAGTGATGCCTGGCTAGGATCTGCTGGGTGAGAGAGAGCCAGTCATATACAGCGCTGGGGAAGGGCATCCCCAGTAGTGGGAACAGAGAATTTGGAGGCCCAGAGGAGAGAACAAGCTGGGGTTGTTTAAGAAACAGAAACAAAGCCAGTGTGGTCAGAGGGATGTGAGAAAGAGAAGGAAAAGTTGGGGTCATGGCGTAGGACAGGCAGGCTGGGGTCAGATGACGGTTGACCTCGTTTAGGAGATCTCATTTTACGATAGCAGCAACATGGTGACTTTCAGTTCTTGTTGTCGTCTGTGCTTCTTCACACTACAGGCCTTTGCACACATCCTTCCCTCTGTCTGGGATACTCTACCCATCTCCCACTGAACTTTGACTGGTTGTCACCTCAGACATCACCTTCCTCAAGGAGGCTGTCTCTGCCCTCCCAACACAGCACCCGTAGGATCTGTGACAGGGATCCTATTTTTATAAATAAGTATATACTGTGCAATTACTTGTTCAATGTCTCTTTTACTTGCTACACTGTAAGCTCCCTAAAGGTAGGACCACATTATCAGTGCAAATCTCCAGTGTTTTTCACCATGCTTGGCCTGGAGTCAGGGTTTTCTAGAATTCATTCCAAGAATGAGTGAAAAAGTAAGTGATTGAGTTAACCAATGTGGGCATCCTTTACAAGGTACTGAGATGGGGTCTTTGACTTTCACACTGGACACTACAAGTGGCACCACTGCAATGATCCTGGCAGCAGCTCTGAGCTCTAAGAGGCATCCCTGTGGGCTGAAGCCCCAGCAGGCCTGCCCACATCTGTCCCCTGGCTGGGGCATTCTCCAAGGATACACTGGCCGGGGGCGTTCTTCACATCATCTCCGGGGGCAGAGGTGGTGTTCATCTTCTCTGAGTTGGGGAACTGGCTCATCAGCTGCATCTGGAAATCTTCTCTTCGCTCGTACTCCTTCCCTCGGTAAATAAACACTTTGTTCTGCAGAGAAAGGATACCCATCAGAGATTCTGGGGCCCAGGTGTAGCCCACGCAAAGCGGGGGAGCTTGAGAAATGAGCACAGGCTGTGGGGGCCTCCGGTGGATCCCTACCCTCCCAGCTTCCCACCAGGGGAAGGAGGAGCTCAGCTCATTGACTGCCTAGCTGGACACATCACTTCTCTAAAGAGTCTGGGTCTCTCGAGAGAGGGAAGATTACGTATCCATGTATCTTCTTGCCTTCCTGTGTACAGCTTCCAGAATAATTCCTCACTCAAGTTGCACTGTGTCCTACCCACTTTCCTATCTACACAGCCACAAAATGTCCCTTCTGCCTTTCATGGACCACATGGTCTAGGCCTGCGGGCTAGAAGGGCTCAGCATTCTGGCTCTTCATCCCCCAGCTTCTGGACCTCAATCCCCAGAAACACACTCTTTACCCTTCCCAACCACGTCAGTCTCTTATAGAGTAGTGGTTCTCAACTAGGGGTGATGTTACCTCCCCAAGGGACACTGGCAATGTCTGAAACATTTCTGGGTTGTCATTACTGGGGGTGGATGTGCTACTGAAACCCATGGGTAGAGGCCAGCAATGCAGCTAAATACCTTACAATGCGCAGGACAGTCCCACAACAAAGAATCACCAGGTCCAAAATGTCAATATTGCAGAGGCTGAGAAATGCTACTCCGAATGTCTGTGCCATCAGTCCTGCCTCAAGTAGCCCTCAAGTTCTTCTGTCTAAACCCACATATGTCACTTACCTTTATATAACAGGGCTTCCAAACCTAGCTGATCATCAGAAGAGTCTCAGAGACTTTCAAAAATTCAGATTCCCAGGCCTTACCCCCAGAGCCACCAAAATGGATCTATGGGAGTTGAGCCCAAGAATCTGCATTTTTAAGTCCCCCAGGGAACTTTCACATAGGTTGGAGAAGTCATTTCCATTGCACCCAGGAAACCCTCACCATGCACCCTGTCCACTATTCAGGGTGATCACCTATGCCCATAGCCCATTCCAACTGGTAATGGCGAGTGGTTTATATCCTTGACTGGACTCAATCAAGCGAAGTCAGAGACCAGACTTGCTTCTTCTCTTGTATCTTCCTCACCCAGAATTGACCCATAGACTCACAGACTGAAGGAAGCCTACTGGTGACCTAATCCTACTCCCCACGTAATGGAGATGGAAGAAGTCTCTAGAGCAGTGGTTCAGAATCTGTTCCAGGGATGCCTGAGGGTCCCCAAGACCCTTTCAGGAACCCAAGGTCAGACTGTTTCACAATCACACTAAAACCGTGTGTGCCTCTTTCCCTCTCATGCTCTCATGAGTGCAAAGTGGTGCTTTCCAGAAGCTGTACGATAAGTGGTCACAACAGACTGCCACAGCAGGAAGATAGTTTTGCTGTCTTAAGTCAGACATTAAAGAGATTTGCATAAATATCAATCAATCTCACCCCTTTTCACTGATTTTTTAAATTGGAAAATTGGCTTATTTTTCCTTAAAACACAGTTTATGTTCATGTGTGATGAGTTTATTATTAATGTGACCATTAAATAAATGGTCACAGCCGGGCTCGGTGGCTCAGCCTGTAATCCCGCGCCTTTGGGAGGCTGAGGTGAGTGGATTGCCTGAGCCCGCGGGTTCGAGACCCGCCTGGGCAGCGAGACCTCATCTCTACAATAAATAAAAAAATCAGCTGGGCATGGTAGCGCATGCCTATAGTTCCAGCGACTTGGAAAGCTGAGGCGGAAGGATCGCCGGATCCCAACAGGTCGAGGCTGCGGTGGCCGGGAGCGGCTACTGCACTCCAGTCTGGGCGACAAGAGTGAGACTCCAACTCAAAAAAAAAAAAATGGTCACATTTCAAACAATTTTCTTAGTTTTAATTTTTTATTGTATATGTATATAGAGATGATCTACAGATACAGAAGTTTTTTGGGATCCTCAATACTTTTTAAGAAAGAAAGGGGGTCCTGAAGCCAAAAAGTCTGAGGATGACTGTTCTATAGTAATTTGTGGGCAGCATACATCCTCCATCCTCTTTGAAGATCTCATACCAGAGACAGGGAATTCACTACCTTACAAGGCAGCTTTGTTACTGTGTAGTTAGAGAAACACAGCAGATGATAGATACTGGTGATTATGATAGGGGGATTGATTGGGGAACCTTCTGGGGGAGGAAGTGCTCAGAGGGGAGCACAACTTTTGAGAACAAACAGATCCTCAAAGCACAGGATGGTTGAGTTACCAAGGCTCTGGGGCCTTAGCCTGGTGTCCAAGTTACCCACAAACTCACCCGCAGAAAGGAGGGGAATCCCTGGCCGTAGTATCCAACAGCAAAGTAGTCTGGCTTGGGCCTGAGGATTTTCATGATGCTTTCATAGAATTTTGCCTGCTGGATCTAAGAGAAGAAAACACAACTTGTCACAACATAGATGTGTGTCAAAGGCACATTCAACTTCAAGAGGACACAGTCAAGACACATTTGCATATCTGTGCTATGTCTATAATCACAAGAGTAATAGTAGCTGAATTTACAGGATGCCAGGTGCTGTGTTCATCACTCTACCTGCACTAGAGTGTTTGCTTGTACCCTTTTCGTAACAATGGTATCTCAGTGTAGCCAGTAAGCATGAAGCTGAACCCACTCAGTCACTTCTGGCCCATCATGCCCCTCTGTTCCCACCTCCATGCACTCTGGGGTGTGTATAACTAAGGCCTAAGGATGGGGAAGCGTCTTTGGATATAGACAGTATACCTATCATTTCCACCCATCCTGAGGGGTGTGTGTTTTTCATATTTTAACATCTCCGAAAACAGCTTGAGTCTTACTTTTTACATGATGGCATCTTACAATTGCAGTTGGCCCTAAAGAAATCATGACATGGCACATTAAAAAACCCAAAAAACAGTTCATCTCACAATTGATTCTATCTTCAACTGGATACAATCTGGAAGATATATGTGGACCTAGAGAGGTGCTTGTGTCATGTGGATTTTTGAGCAGACATGTGCATGCATGCGTCCTGGGTGCGTGTATGCGTGTATGCATGTACCGTGTGTGTGTGTGTGTGTGTGTGTGAGCATGCATGTACCCTGTGTGTGTGCGAATGCATGTACCCCTATATATGTATGCATGTACCCTCTGTGCATGTGTGTGCATGCATGTACCCTGGGTGTATGTGTGCATGTGTAAATGTCCCCTGAGTGTATATGCATGTATGCATGGATGTGCCCTGGGCACGTGTGTGCACCTGAATGCACACATTTGGAATGCCTGTGTGTCTCCATGTCAACAAACAGTTATGTGGATATACATGTGTGGCAGACATTGAGTGTCTTGGTGCAAACGTGTGTGTATCTATTTGCATCATATCTTATAAACAGAAAAACAGCCAACAGCTCAGTTGTTTTTAATGAGATCACCATACCTCCTCCACTACCCAAAAAACTGTGACTCTGAAATGGCTGGACTGGCCTCTCTAAATGAGCTAAGAAGGGGCCCTGGGGGGTCCTGGCACTGAGGCAGCCAGGAAATATGTGGGGGTGGGGGAGTACAGCAGCCACGAAGTTCTGCATCTCCCAGCAGAGTCCAGCTCCCCGCAAGGTCTGGCTTCTGCAGCACAAGCAGGCTCAGTTGCCCCCCTTTCCACTTCCTCCACCAAATCACAAGCGTCGGGATGCTAATGACAGTCTCCAGATGGGAAGCATTTTAATGTGATTTATCTGTTCATCAGAAAGCACAAATTTGTGTTTTTATTTAATTGGGTTAGTGATTTGTGGAACTTTCATTGCAAATGTGGCACAGTGTTTATTGGGGGTGTGGCGGCAACAGTCCCAGTGCCATGCAGGTACTCAATGCTCCATCCTAGGAACAGTGGCTGATGAGTTTCCCACAATGCCTCTCTTTGGAAACATTCCCAACTCAAGGGAAGCACTCGGCACAGTCATGCTCAGGCCCTGGTTCCATTCTTTTTCTGTTTCCCCACCTGGCCCCCAGCCCCTGTCCCTAGGTTCTGGGGTGGGCCGAGGCCCTGAGCACCTGGCATGCCGGGCATCCACATTCCCGGGAACACCTTACCAGGTTCTGACTGAGCAGTTCATAGTCAAAGATCTCCATCTCATACTGTTCCGCCAGCTCCTTGCACAGACTGATGGCCTCTTCCCACATCTGCAGAAAGGTCACAGGGACTGAGGTGAGGAAGTGCCCCAGGATTTGCAGAGCCCTTGCCAAGGAAGGGACCGCCTGGCTGTGCTTCCTGGGACTGAGCCTTTAAACCTTGCTCTGACTCAGATTCATCCCCTACACAGAGGGAGCCAGGGGCTTCCCAGGGAGGATGACCTTCCTCTGCCTTCCCACCCTAGTTTCTTGATAAGTAATGGCACTGACGAGGCTACATGCTTTATTTACATGCTCTCTGGTTCCTCACAGCTACTCTGAGAGGTAACTGAAAACTTCATTTCCCAGGTGAGAAATGGAGGTTCAGAGAGACCCAGCCCTGTGTCAAATGCCAGCTGCCCTGGGTCAAATGCCCGAAAGAAAACAGCGACAGGATGCAGACCCAAGTGTGTGCGTCTCCGTGGCCTACCTCCCACTTTCTGCCTCCTATGTGTTAATGAATAAAACCTCTGATTCCCTCAGCTTCCCTACTGAGGTGCTGGACACATTTTCTAAGGAGAAATGGTTCACAGTGAAGTGACCATGGACCCAAGGTCAGAATTTCAAGGGATCAAGATGGGGCTAGACCTCAGTTCTCCTGATGTCCAGGTCTGGAATTCTTCCACTCTGCCAATTCTGTCACTTCAGAATGGGGTTATCTGGTGGGTAGGAGTTTTGGGGCAGGGCGTAGCATAGAGATGAATGTGGGGGTTACAAAAGGATTAACAAATAATGAAGACTTTTTATGGTAGGTCTTCTCCATCTCAAAAGAAAAATATCTGAAAAAACAAACCCTGGACATAGGGGATACTTCTCTGTCTTAGGCCAGATGCTCACAGATTCCCCACACTGTCTTAGACCGAAGGGGGCCAGGAACCCCTGCAGAGAAGCAGGGGGAGGTGCAGGGCTGACTGAGGTCTAGCAGTCTTGGGGGAGACCCGTCACATTTCACCTTCAGTTTAAATTGGAAAATGAAGAAGCTGGGGGAGGCAGGAGGAGGAGAGGGGTAAGGCTGCCAGAATGCAGAATGAGCTTTGTAACAAAAGTGCTCTCTCTGCATCCAAGCATAAAAATAAATAAAACCAAGTGCTGAGCAGAGAAGCTGTGGCTGTAAACCCACAGACAGCTTAGCAAGTAGCATAAAGATGCTTTATGTGTAGAGGAACCAAGTCTATGGCTGGGCTGGACTGGGCTTGCTCTTTGCCCTGATCTAGAAGGTTATAGGTGTCCTTTGGGCTAGCCCAGGGAGACTGTCAGGTTCAAATAGAGAGCATTGCCTGCTTCTCACCATATTATGCACAGGGAGAAGAAATGCCCTGCCATATGTTAAGAGCACTAAGAGGCCAGGGAAAGGGCGAGACAGGAAGTCATATGCAGGGGATTTCCTTCCAGATCCTTGACAATCACTGCTCTCTCTGAGTCTCTACATTCATTATTGAGTACCTGCTGGGTTCTAGACATGGTGTGGTGTGCAGTGATGGAGCAGATATAAAGATGAATAAGAACATTCTCTGCACTTATGGAACCTAAATGAGTAAAACATATGTATCAATAGATGAGAGAGCTGGGTTTTGAGGGATGCAGAGGAGTCCATCAGGTGCGACAAGATGAATTCATGGAATGGAAAGCCATCTTAGGTGTCTGGAGCAATGAGTTTCTCTGAGGAAGTGTGGGGAAGGAAAGCTGAAGAGGGTGCTGAGGATTTGGGGTTTCATTTTAGAAACCTCCACAGTAGTGGCTTTCAGGGTGAGCCATACTCATCTGTTCCCTCCTCTTTTCTCCTAAAGTACTCTGTCACTTCCCTGTCCTCTTGCCTTTTCTCCCATTATTGCACAACTCCAAAGGACAACATTCAGAGAAGACCATTATTGGCACGTCTGTTTCGTCAACTAGATGGGGAGCTCCTTGAAGTTAGGGATTACAACTTGTTCCTCTCTGCTCAGCAGAGTGGGTTGAACTGAATACCTTGCTGAGGACAAAGCCCAACATTTGCTTTTGGGGTTCACACTGTGACCAAACCAGACAGCTGATAAAGAAATAGGACCAGGCGCAGAAATTCACACTTGTCATTCCAGCACTCTGGCTGAGGTGGGAGAATTCCTTGAGCCCAGGAGTTCGAGACCAGCCTGTGCAACACAATGAGACCTCATCTCTACAAAAAAGATTTAAAAATTAGCCAGGTATGGTAGCATGCACCTGTAGTCCCGGCTACTTGGGAGGCTGAGGTGAAAGGATCACCTGAGCTCAGGAGGTTGAGGCTGCAGTGAGCTGTGATCATGCCACTGCACTCCAGCCTAGGTGACAGAGTGAGACACCGACTCAAAAAAATAAAAAAAATAAAATAGTAAACTCTGACAATGCCCAGCAAGGCAGCAGGTTCACAAGCCGGCAGAGTCTCTGCCCTCAAGAGGCTTAGAATTGTAAATTATAAAAGCACTGTTCTCCAACTACTAGACTCTGGGGAAGTTATCAGTCCTTCTACAGACATTACCTCATTTTATCCTTTCAGGGAGGTGGAGAGATCAGACTAAGATGGATGTAATGAATTGCTGTGACAGGACAGAACAAAATCAGGTGTGAAATTATGTCCTGATGAGCTGTACAGAGCCCTGCAATTCAGAGGACAGGCAGGGCTGTAGGTAAGCTGGCTGGGGGTCTCAAGAAAGGACTGATGGGGTAAGTGGTGGAGTCAGGTGACCATGATACTCATTAACATTTAACAAGGTCTGGCCATTGCTTCGTTAAACTCTGTGCTATGGCCACCACGTTTCCTAGCTTTGGCCTCCCTCCCTACCTTGGGGAGGTGAATATCCTCTCTCTTTCTCTCAATCTCTTTCTAATTTCCTTTCTAAATAAACTACATTTTTCAATCTAAAAAACAAACAAACAAAAATATTTAACAAGGCCTTACTAAGTGCCAGGCTCTATGCCAGTGCTCTGCGTACGTTTTCTCCTATAATTTCACAGTACAACTAGAAAGAGGAATTATTTGCATTTCACTGTTATAGGTGGGGAAAGGGGGTCTCTGAGGTCAAAGGACATGTAGACAGAAGAAGGACAAGGACTGAAACCCAGGCCTGAGCCTGTGGCCACCAGGCCGTACTTCCTGTCAGATGAATGGCATCATTTGGGTTCGTGCTTCCTGAAGTTCTATCGGAGGCTGGGGCTGGGCAGCAGCCAGTCTGGCCTATCTCCTGACCAAACCCAACCAAGTTTCCTTGCTGTCTAAAGGTCAATGATGCACCACCATGCAGTTATCCATTCATTGGGCCCTGAGAGCCAGGCTCTGTTCTAGTCAATGTGCATTCAGCAGTGGACTAGTGGACTAGACAAGTCTTAGCCCTCATGGCATTCTAAAGTGGAAAGCCAGACAATAAACAAGTAATAATACATTTAAAAGATGATGTCTCATAATGACAGTGCTCGGGGCAGGGTGGTGCTGCTTTGTCGGGTGGCGGTCAGGGAAAGTCGCCTTAGGATGTGACATCCAAGTGAAGACCCAGCAGTGAGAAAAGCCCAGCTGTCCTATGAAAAGCTATGGATGAGGAACGCTTCAAACTGAGAAAAGCAGGTGCAAAGGCCCTGAGGTTGAAAAGAGCTTGGCATATTGCACGTGAGCAAGAGGGACCCTGGCAGGGATGGAACGCGAGAGATAGTGAGGGCATAGCTCATGTGAGGCCTTACGGGCCATAAGAAAGATTGTGTAATTTACTCTATGTAGAATATGGGAACCATTGAGATGATTCTAAGCAGGGGGATGGCATGACCCCATCTGGGTTTTATAATTGCCCTGTTTCCTCTATGGAGGAAGATTTGTCAGAGACAGTCAAGGAAGCAGGGAAACTGCTTAGGGTCCATCACAGAGGCACAGGAGCCATGTTGGCTGTGGGGGCCATGGCCATTGCCCACTAAAGGTTCACTGAAAGATCACTGGCTGTATACAGATTATCAACGGAAGGAAAGGCATACAAATTTATTTCATGTGTATACACAGGAGTCTTCAGAATGAAGACCTGACTTCCCAATGAATTATAGAAGCTTAAATACCATCTTGAAGTTACAGAAAGAATGGGGCTTGGATCCCAGCAAAACAGGTTATGGGACGGGGAGAAGAGGAATGCTGTTGTGGGCCAACAAATGATTACTGCTGATCAGGAAAAAATGACTAGGGGAAAATGAAGAGACACTTGGGAGAATGAATGGATGGGGGATCAGAGCTGGATTTGTAAATGCTCTTGAGAAGTTGGATGAACCTGAGAGTCAGGCATTATTTTGTAAAATGGTTGGGCTGGGTGTGGTTACATTCTTCCTCTCCTTTCCTGCAATAGACAGTCAGATAAAGGGAGGGGAACCAGCTTCTTTGGGGATAGTTAGTGGGGGCAGGGGAGAAAGGGGAGTCAGAGGGACCCGTGACTTCTTCAGTTCAGCATACCAAAATGCCATATCTTGGGGTATCGGTTTCTGAGGCCCAATGATGCCTTAAATGGAGATGGAAGGAATGGAGATGGAGGGACATGAGCAGATTGAGGATGTGGAGGGACAGCTGGCCAGAGTTAAGGATGGATTGGATGCAGGGTATAAAAGAAAACTGTCCTTCCAGTGGCCGGGGTCTCCACACAGAGTGAAGGGGCAGGGACAAATTACCTTTCCTTTGTCAAAGTAGCCTATGATGGTCTCATAGAGTGCCTCCTTCAGCTGCCGATGGGTCTGGGGGTGCTGTGGGCCCGTCTGCATTACCTGCAACGTGCACTGCTCATCGGACCACTGCCAAGAGAGGACACAGGAGGTCAAACAGGACCAGCGGCTGCTGAGGGTTCGTGTACTCCCAGGATGAAAGGTTGAAACTGCCCTCCCCAGGCCCTGTCCTTTCATTCTCTCCACCTCTCCATAATTCAGCAGATTCTGGAAACTTGGGGTACCACTAGGGAGATTGCCCCTTTAGGGCATGAGTATCCGGGACTTTAGAGGATTGCCCTTCAGGAAGCACTGATGTACCAAAACAGACAAACAAGGAAACCTAAGATATCAGAACCTTACTGACCAAGAGGGAGATGAAACCCTGCAAACACCCTCCACTGGCTTCCCCGCCACCCTAGGTACTGGTGGTCTGTCAGGGAGATGCTGGTCTGAAATTTTCACCTGTGAGGTGTCTCTTGATTTTGGTTGAGTTGCACCTACAGGAAGTCCCCAACATACTAACGAGTTCCAGTCCAAGAGTGTGTTTGTAAGTCCAATTTGTTTTAAGTCCAACAAAGTTAGCCTAGGTACCCAACTAACACAATCAGCTATATAGTACTGTATATATTTAACAGGCTGTGCCAACACCTAGTGTAGAGAAATAGCACATAGAGAAACACAAGTGCACACTATTCAAGTTCTTAACTTGAAGGTTCATATGTGGGGGACTTCTTGTATTTGACTCTCCGCTGGTTCCCCATGTGTGGTTTGTAGGTATTTACAAACCCTCTGAGATATGCTCCTAGTTCTTCAAGAGCCAAAAGAAATCATTTTAATTTTGTCTAGCTTCAGCAAAGTTTTCAACAGAAAGAACACAGCTTAGTGGACATGCTAATGATTTATAGTTGATAAGAGTCTGGATATTTTATAAAACTGCACAACATATCCTGGGGGTGGGGTCACTCTTGTTGCTAAATGTAAAGGTTTCCCAAAAGTGATTGTGATCCGGTAAGGTAGGAAAGTATCCTGCCATGTCAAGAGTTTGGGGACACAGAGAAAAACAAAATTTATTTGGCTTATTCTGTTGCCCTTCTTCTTCTTTTTTTGTTAACTCTTCAACTTCTTGAGGGCAATGTGAGGATCCTGGTATGAATCCCTTTCAACCAGAGGGATAGTACCTTGAGGAGCCAGGTGTGCAGCAGCAGGGTGTACGCGGCCTCTGTGTAATTGTCACAGTCCAAGTGAAGGTCACGAAGTTTATACAGGTATCTGTTTGGGAAGAAATGTGCTGAGCATTTGGTGATAAGGAGGCATCTGGTAGGCATGGTTGAGGCCAGAGAGAATGACCGGGCACCTCTCCAGGTCACAAGGAAGTCCTCCACCCTAGACATCCAGCCCTCTGCACGGTGATGGTGGTAGCCAGTGTTGGGCACTTAGTGCATGCTGGGTCCTATGCTGAGTATTTTAAATGCCTTGGATTATTGAATCCTCACGACAACCCTGTGGGATGCGTCCATGGGGGATTTCCATTTTCAGGTGGGAAAACCATGACCTGGAAAAGTGAGGTGCCTGCCATCCAGCCAGTATGCACCTTGATACTGAAGAGTCCAGCCAACACAATATGACAAGTAAGAGAAACAAAGGAAGGAGAGACAATGTATTGGAAGTCATGTGCTCAAAGATGGAAGTGCTGGACTGTGGCTCCATTCTTCATTGCTGTGTAACTCTAGAAGGATAAACAAGCCACAATAACTGCAGAGGCAGCCCCTGTCCTCTGTTCAGCATTCTCTGGGTGTAAAGAAAGTATAGTTTCTGGTAATAAAAGGAAATAGATGAGGGGGCTGTAGGATGGTTGTTCCTATGGAGGCCTTGAGCTGTGTGTCAGTAGGAAGATCAGCTGTTCAACTACAATCACATTCTAACTTCCTGTTCCTGTGCAAAGTGACACTCTACTTATGAATCCTTGATGATGATAGAGTTGAGGGGTATTGAGGACTGGAACAGGAACAAAGAAATGGTGCTTTGGTAAATTCTTAGATAACTGATCCATAATAGGTAATAAGGGGCAGTGAATTAACTTCTCTGTGCCTTAGTTTGCCCATCTGTAAAATGGCAACCTTCACAAAACTTGCCTATAAAGTTACTTGACATATAAAGGGCCAAGCAGACTATGGGCAACATACAAAAAGCCTAGTGAGTAACAGCTAGTGCTGCTACTAAGAAACATGAGTGTGTGCTGAAAGTGATTAACTGTGGCTGGCACTGAGCAACGACAGCTGTTGCCTATTATCATTGTGAACTAGATTCTTCTGCAAAACACTCACTCTTGCCACTGTGGGAAACAGAATCCAGAGTCAGTGAACCGCTGCTTTGGCGACTTGCATTTCATTAGGAGTATTTTACTTAAACCCAGCTCTTGGTAATGTGGTGAAGGGAAGATGCTGACTCTTTCTCTGAGAGGGGAGGCATTGTCCTCCACGGTGCCGGCATTCCACCCTGACTCACTGTCTCCCCAGGGAATACAGGACTTCTCAGACACGTGCACTCAATGCCAGTCTCAATGCCCAGACCTTGGTTCCTGTAAGAAGAAAGGTTTTACCAAAGGAGGAGCTAGTGTTTGGTGTCCCTGGCTGCCTGAACTCAGGGAAGGGACTGTCAATGAGTCAGAAGGGAAGAAAGGTCATCTCGTGGTTATTTGGTACCTGGACGTCTAAGTGTCCAGGACATCCTAGTAACTGTTTGCTGATTCACTTGTTCATTCAGCAAAGCTGTACTGGGCATCCAGGCTGTACCAGGACTTAGAGATAAATAAAGGGTGGCAAAAACAGACACCATTCTCAGGGTTTGGAATTTAGAGTCTAGAAGAAGAGACAGATGTGAATCAAATCATCAAATAAAGCACTGCAAAACCACAGCTGTGTTACATATTGTGAAGGAGAGGACCAGGGTACTAGCAGAGCAGAATTTATTCAGGTGGGGAAAGGAAGGATTTCGAGAAAGGTTTCCACAGCATGACAGTTGAGCTAGGAAGGGGAAGGGGATGAGTAGGGGGAGCATCCCAAGCAGAAGGACTCATTCATTCATTCATTCATTCAACCAATGGGTGCTTTGTTATTATACCATGTATTTTGTGAACTCATCCTTCCAACAATGCTTTTAAGATGAGAAAACAGAGATCGGAGTTAAGGTAGACAGAACCAGAAATAGGTAGAAGTAGACTTTCAGCCCAGTTAGTTCTGCTTCCACAGGCCTGGCCTTTCCACTCTCCTCTCTCTAATGTTCTGCTGATCAGAGTCAACAGTGAGGTTGCACACGGCCTCCATGTGGAGAGTCTGGAGTTTAGCAACACCCTTGCGTACACATGTGGCTTAATCCTGCCTTACCTCCTGCCCATCCTTCTTTCCTAGAACCCTAGATGGCTGAGTCCCAAAAACAGCAGCCCAGGGGAGATCTTCCCTGCTATGTTCTTACTTTTATGATTATTATTATTATTTTAGAAACAAGGTCTTGCTATGTTGCCCAGGCTGGTCTCAAACTCCTGGGCTCAAGCAGTCATCCTGCCTTGGTCTCCCAAAGTGGGATTATAGGCGTGAGCCACCGCACCTGGTCCCCTGCTACTTTCAACTTTTTCATGGGCCAAGGCACCCCCTCCTCTTCTTTTTTAACTCGAGGGTGTGGTGATCTACTATGGAGCCCAACAGAAGACACCAGAATGAGCTCAGCCAGGGACACCAAATGCAAACCCTTCCAGGTGCCAGAAGCTAGCGGGAGGTGGATGGTTGAAGTACAATCAGGAACAGAGGTGGTGTCACGACTACAGAGCTCCAGCTGCCACCAGCCAGCTCAGGTGATGATTGTCAGAACAGGATGAGAGCCCAGTGTTGTCACACCATCTGAGGTTTTCAGAAGAAGACATTTTGATTTATATGTAAAGTCCCCAGATTTTTAAGTTTTGGCAACCAATTAAAAGATGTTTTGAAATACTCTGCCTGCCAACGAGAACAGATTTTCAGACTATATCCTCTGTTTGCCGTCTGGTTTAGGCAAATATGGTTTTCCTAGATTACTACAGGCTTCCAAACTCCAAAGCTTGCGGAGGTCTGGGATTTGCCATCTGTGTTTCTAAAATGGGAAGAATTAAAAGAGGATGGAGGGAGGGAACCATGTGCCAGTCACGCTGCCCATAATATCTCATTTAATCCTCAAAACAGAAGGTAGGCTGAAGAGAGTCTACAGAGAGTGAAACCTCAACCCAGAGAGACTGAGTAATGTATCTAGGGTCACAGAGAAATGGGGTGAAGACCCTAGGTCGTCTAGACCCCAAAGCATTACACTGCTAAAATTAGGCATGTCTAATGATGCTGTAAATACCCAAAGCTCAAGACAAAGTATGGGATTGTTTGTTTGTTTTTTTCCAAATGATAATTCCTATTTCTGGAATAATGCTAAGCTACACACCTAAAAATATATTCAGTAATAGCAGAATGAGTTTAGACTTGAAGTCTCTACCCTTTGACAGAATATGCCAAAAGCCTTATAAATGCCTTGCTCCTTAACCTTCTGGTTGATTCTGTTTCAGGAGCCTTAGCCTCATAAGGATTTGTGCACAGGTATATATCCAAGAATTTTGTCATTGTGCTATTTATTATAGAAAAGAGTTGAAAACAACCTAAATGTTCAACAACATAGGCTTGGCTATATAAATTATGGTATATTCTGGAAAAGATATTTTATAGTTTCATTAAAACTGATATTGACACGAAATTCTTGTCAAATAAAAAAAGCAAAGAATAAATTATGAGTGATATAATTCCATTTTTGAAAAATATGCATGCATAGAATTAAATATATATATATGAAAAGGTCTGGAAATATATAGGAATTATGAAAATATGTTTCACTTTTTGTGTTGCTTGTCTGCATTTTATGACTTTTTTGGTAATAAGTACACATTTTTTGCAATGAGTAAAAATAATAATAAAAAAAACTTTGCAGAAAAAAATATGAGATTCTGAGAAAATTTGGCAAAGGAGTTCTTTGCTCCAGGCTAATGTTCTAAAAAAACCCTTCATGATATATTCAAATAAATATCTTTTAAATGTCTGCAAGGAAGCAGGCATCATGCATCTTGGTATTTTTTCCCCTTCAAAACAAGGCGAGCCCACAGTCCGCCTACATGCCTGTACTAGGGTGTCATAAGCCAGCCCTGCAACAAATGCCAATGACAGCCACCAGCTCAACCTGCAAGATATTTACTCTTAAGAAAAGTATGATCTTGGTTACAGCAGGATAGTATGGCAGGTCAGAGAATTCTAAGTAGACTTATGGGGCTGATTATAGATTTATGAAAGGAGTTGGGTCTGGGAGAATTCACAGGAATCAGAACACAGAGGGCCCAAGTGTCAAGAAGAGAAATGTAAATTTTTTTTTTTTTTTTTAGTTAGAGTCTCACTCTGTCACCCAGACTGGAGTGCAGTGGCTGTTCCTGGCCACCGCAGCCTCAAACTGCTGGGCTCCAGCGATCCTTCCACCTCAGCCTTCCAAGTAGCTGGAACTACAGGTGCACGCTACCACGCCCAGCTCATTTTGATTTATTGTAGAGATGAGGTCCCGCCAAGTTGCCCAGGTGGGTCCACTCACCTCAGCCTCCCAAAGGCGTGGGATTACAGGCTGAGCCACTGAACCTGGCTGAGAAATTTAAATTTTATCCTGAAGGTAGCAGGGAACCATCGATGGATATTGGGGGATTGGGTGGGGGGTGACACAGCAGGTCTGGGTTTTAGAAAATAAAAATCTTACCTTATGTACATCTCCTCCCTGTTGTTATCTTTGTAGAAATTCTAGGAAGAGGAAGAAAAACAGTGATGAGTGTTTTTCTTTGCAAAGCCACACAGGTCAAGGGTGTGGTGATGAAGGTGAGAAGATTGCTGTTTATTCTCTGGGCACCCTGAGATGGAAGAAAGAAATGTTCTTTCTGGATGCATCAAACAGCCTAATTGGAAAATTCTGTCCTGAAAGTCACTTCCTAAGCCTTAGACGACAAAGGACAGAGGAAGTGTCTTGGCCTTGTGTATCAGTTGCTGAAGTCCAGTTAACTGCTGCATTGAGAGGTGGGCTGTCAAGATGGTGGCAGTAAACTTTGACCAAGCACACATTGAAAGGCAGCCTAGCTTGATGTTTCAAAGCTCAGGCCTCGTACCTGGAAGCACCTGAGATGGAAAGTGAGTAACAGCATCCTAGTTACTAGATCATAATTCCTGATAGGGCAAAGCTAGCAGGAGTTATAATGGGATTCCACGTCAAAACATTTAAATTTGGCGACACCAGCCAGGCATGGTGGCTGTGCCTGTAATCCCAGGAGTGATTTGGAAGGCCAAGGCGGAAGGATCGCTTGAGCCCAAGAGTTTGAGACCAGACTGAACAACATAGCCAGACCCCATTTCTACAAAAAATAAATTTAAAAATTAGCTGGCATGGTGGTGCATGCCTGTAGTCCCAGTAACTTAGGAGGCTGAAGAAGGAGTTGTACTTGAGCCCACGAGTTTGAGACCAGCCTGGACAACATAGCCAGACCCTGTCTCTACAAAAAATAAATTAAAAAATTATCTGAGCATGCATCATGCCTGTAATCCCAGTTACTCGGGAGGCTGAGGTGGGAGGATCACTTGAGCCCAGAGTTCAAGACAGCAGTGAGCTGTGATTGCACCACTGCCCTCCAGCCTAGGCAACAGAGCAAGACTATGTCTCTGAAAAACAAAAACAAACAAACAGAAATAAATAAATAAACTTGGCAATACCTAGGAAGCCGGGTCCCAACTTCAGCTCAGGGATGTTTAGACTAGTAGTTTCCCTGGATTTTACTCTCAAAGATCCCAATCCTGTGGCATTTTAAAACAAGTCCTTACAGATTCAGAGCCATGCCAGGAGCAGACCCTCTTTTAATCTAGTGCACCCACCTGTATCTGGGGTTCAGAGAGGGAAAGTGACATGTTCCAGGGCCCATAGTCAGTAGGCGGCAAATCATATTCCACATCAGCTCTCCTGACATGACCTCCTTCCCACCATCCTGCCCTCTTCCCTGACATCACGTTTCAGTCACACACCAAAAACTAGCAGACGCTGTCAGCTTGGGGAACTGTCTGTCCCAGTTTCCTCTCTGATGCTAGTCTGACGGTCCAAGGTCAGTTTCTTCAACCAACTCTATCTTTCCTTAGAGAGAAGCTGCTAAACTCTGGGAAAAGCCCTCTTCCTGTTCTTTATGTAAATTGGGCCTTGTGGAGTTATTAGCAATGAATTCCTTTCTGCTATAATCAGGATTTTTAAACTCCCCTTAGCATTCTGGAAAATCAATGGCAATATCTAAGCTGTTAAAAAGAGTTCAGTTAGGGCTAGATGAGGCCAAACGACAGAACTATGGAGATAGGACTTATATTTCTGGAGCCTTGGGAATGACAAGGGGTTGATATGATTGATGCCACATGGCCTGTGGGTCAACTTGACTCTTTTAAAGCATTTTCAGGTGGGCTGGCAGGTGGGCAGGAAGCATTCTGGTTGCTGCCATCTGTCTCTTGACTGAACACAGAGCACACGAGAGGCTGTTTTGGGAGCCAGGACATGGGAGCTAGTGGAATACAGTGATTAAGAACATGAGCTTAGGATAAGCTGCTCTGGTTAACCTGGCCCATAGCAGTAGTAATTCCAGTTATTCATGTTACTCCATTCTATAAGGAGAAGGAAACTAACGCATGCTGAGCATTTAACCATGGGCCAGGATTACACAACCTACCGAAATAGGAACTATTTTTTTTTCCCATGTAGCAGATAAGCAAACTAAGAATGGAGAGCGTTCGCTTGAGTTGTTTATCCTGCTCATTATGAGAAACTCATGGGCTGTGCAACTCCAAAGCTCCACCTCTTAACCAGGCTATACGGTCATCTTCCTTCTATGTGACGTGGTTAAGTGCTAAAGGGAATGCTCATTAATCCAATTTATATATGGGGAGACTGAAGCACAGAAAGGTGAACTGATGGTCTCCGGACACAGAGTTGTTAGATGACAGAGCAGGGATTCAACTTACGTTTATCTGACTTCCAAAGCCCATAGCACCGCTTCCCTACCAAAAAGAATCGTGAGACCCAAGCTAAGCCTGCCCTAGGACTCATGCCTGACTAGGACAGTGGGGGACCCGCGAGCCCTCACCAGCAGGTTCACAGTGCAGCTCATGCGGTTGTCTTTGCTCTCGTCTGTCATCACGCCCCGGTAATCCAGCAGCTTTTCCAGGAGGCCTTTAACCAGGTTCACGAAGTTCTCTACTGACTTGGCGATGGTTGGGTGCTCGGCAGCACACTCCATCAGGCTGTGAGTGGGAGGAAAGGGTGGTGAGCTGGGGGTGGAGTTGAGGGGAGGGGGAGATGGGGCAGGGAGAAAGGGCAGTGAGCTCAGGGCTGGGGGTGGGGGGGACTGTGCTGGGGTGCGGGGCATGAGGGGATGGGATGGAAGGAGAGGGTGGTGAGCTCAGGGCTGGGGGAAAGACTGTGCGGGGTGGTAGAGCAGGTGAGGGGATGGAGGGTGGGGAGCGGGGGGAAGCAGGGGCAAAGAGTCAGTGAATCCAAGTTCCCCTTGTTCATGACTTGGCTTATTTTGTTCTTTTATACGTGTATTTATCCATAGCATGTAGCAAGTATTCACTTTTTATTAGCATAGGAATAGGAAAAAATAAAAATAAGATAACTTCCAAGTGTAAGCAGTGGTATGGGCAAATAGTCACTTTTACATACCCACATTGAGAGTAAATCAGCACAACTTATCTGGGAAACATTTTTCACAATGTCTATAAAGTTTTTAAATGCGCATATCCTGGTACAATGTGCACAGGTGGGAGTGGTGGGTACACTCACAGACCAGATTTCTTTGCCACCACACAATGCAACCACATAACCAAAAACTATTTGTACCCCCTAGAGCTACTGAAATAAAGAATAAATAAATGCATATATCCTGTGACCCAACAACTCTATTTCTGGGAATCTGTTTTACAGAAATATTCCCAGAAGTGTGCAATGATATTTATAATACTAATAAATTGTGTCTAATGGTGAAATAGATAGTTCCATCTTAAATATTCATCAATTGGGAAATGGTCAAATAAATTAAGCTATATTCACCAAATGTAATACTACAAAGCCGATACAAATATTAGGGAGAGCAATATGTTTGGGCATGAAAAGTTCTATGAAATAGTTAAATGAGAAAAGTAAATTTTCAGAACATTATTTTTATTTACCAACTGACATTGAGCTTATCACGTCCTAGATGTTCTAAGCATCTTACAAGTATTTACTCATTTAATCTCCTGTCATAGTCTTATGAGATGGGACTTTTGAAGATGGGGAAACTAAGGCACGGAGGTCACCTAACTTGTCCAAGGTCACACAGTTTGTAGTATCAATAGTTTGGCTCCAGCATCCATGTCTCAACCACCAAACACTGCATGTATGAGGGAGGACCACCCCCCCCAAAAAACCCAGAATTATCTTTTGGAGGGTGGGCCACTTGTAAGTAAGCAGGCTTCCCACTAGGTCAGTGTTCTAGGGACCCATTGTCAGTAGGATACCAGTTTTGAGAAGGTTGTGTCATGATTTGCAGAAGAAACATCCTGAGTGGTAGCAAACAGGTGACTGGTTCTTCCTCCATGACAACACACCTGGCCACGCTGTGCTGAGTGTTCAGCAGTTTTTGACCAAAAACAACATGACCCCTGTGCTCCACCCTCCCTATTCACCCCATCTCACCCTGAGCAACTTTTTTTTGTTTCCTTGGATGAAAAAAGTCCTCCAAGGAAAATGTATTGCTGATGTGGAAGAGGTGAAACAAAAACGGCAGAAGTACTAAAAGGCAGCAAAATTGACGAGCTCAAAACTGTTTTGAGCAGTGGAAAAAGCATCTTGATAGGTGTATTGCATCAAACGGACAGTACCTTGAAGGTGACTGACGTTTAAACATGTAAGAATGCATATGCAATATTTTATGAATAAATTCTGGGGGTTTCTTGGGTCCCCCTTCATAAGTGCATGTGGGCATTATGTGTCTCTGTGTGTTTATAAGTGTTCCAGGAAGGATAAATACCTAACTTTTAGCGGTAGTTCTGACAAGGCACTAGGTAGGAGAACAGAGGAAGAAAGTCTTCTTTTTTTTCTTTTTAAATATGTATATATTATTTTTTAAAGTTATGTTTGTTGTAATATTCATATTCTAGATTTTTAAAACAAGAATAAAACATGTCACATTCCTTAAGCATCTATTAATTGCTAGGTACTATTCTTGGATTGTGTGCTGGCAAGAAAGATATCAACATAAAAAGAACCATTGGCTACCGTCAGGCAAGCCACAGGTTAGGTAGGGAGAGACAGATGGTATAAACTTTTGAGTAGTGGCTTCTTATTAATTCCTTATTCTGCACCAGATACTGTAGTAATCACTTTTCTTAAGGAATCCTCACAGTAATTCTGATAAGTGAAAATTATTCCTCCCATTTTACAGATGAAAAAATCAAGGCTGAGAAAGGTTAAAGGCTCTTCCCACGATCACTCTGGGAGTAAGCTTAAGTGGAGACCTTGGGAATCAAGTCAAACATTGCTCAATCTGGGGTAGATAGTATCTTGCAGAGAAACCCTGCTGCATGTTATCAGGCATGTTATCAGTCATTGCTGTAGACAAGTGCTACCTGGGCTGCATAATTAGTCTCTGGATCCTCTCCCCATGGCAGTGTAAGTCCCAAGAGTTCTTAGGAGGGTAAAGGTGACAAAAGCAAGGACTCCGAGGCTCATTTCCTCCCAGAAGCCAAGCCAGGCTGCAAGGAGGTGATGGCTCAGACTGTGACTGTGATATGGCAGATCCATCTTTGCCCTGGGAGATGCACGTGTTCCCTGGCTCTCGGGAGGTGCCAACGGCCCTGTCTGTCTCAGCCATAGTTGTGTCTGTCTCATTCTGGAACAGTGACTTCCAGCCCTGCAACCCTCTCTCATGACAATGCAGTGGAACTTATTCCCAGTGTTTGCTGTGTGATTCCTGACAGCCTCCCAGGACAGAAGACATCTCAGTGCCTGAGGTTCTCAGTGTCTGAGGTTCTCAGGGCCTGAGATTCTCAACCCTGGCCACACAGAGTCACCAGGGGTGCTCTGACAAAGCCCCATGCCCACACTGAGTTGGCAGGAGTACTTTTTGTTTTATGTTCTCCAGGAGATTCCAACTTGAAGCCAACGTGGAGAACTATTGATTTTGTCCAGTGCTCTGCAAACTCCCATGTGCAGGGACGTCATGGGTATGGTGTTAACAAATTCTGATCCGTCACATCTGGGCTGCAGCCTGAGGTCTGCCCTGCTAACAAGCTCTCAGGTAAATGCTGCTGGTCCATGAACCACACTTTGAGAAACCAGGGTTTAGAAGGATTAGGTCTTGGCTTTCTTACTTTCTCTATTCTTTAGCAAATAGCATGAAAACTGCTCACTGTCTAGGATTGGCAAAAAGGGTGGAAAAGTTGGTTAGAAATCACCCATCCATCCATCCTCAAGGCACGCTGTTCTAGAAACTAGGGATTCAGAGATTGTTAAGACACAGAAGATCACAGTCTAGCAGGGGGAACAGAGACAGAGATAAAAATTAGCCATAATATATCATGATGCTACCATTAATCGAGTACTTCTTGTGTTCCAGACCCTGTGCTAAGTATGCTTAATTAGTTATCTTGAATAATACTCATAAAAACTCTCCTTAAAGTAGGCGTTACTATAATCCCAATTTATAAACGAGGCACGAGGCCCATGGGGTTGGGTTCTAATGCTGGACCTGTCAAGGTCACACAGCTGTTCTTCCTTTGAACTCCTCTGATGGAGTATAAGTGGCAATGAAGATGAGCTGTGAGAATTATGGGAAGATGCTCAGTGTAGTGGGGAGCGGCGGTTGGCAGACCCCTGCCACTCTGTTTCTGCTCCTACCCGGGGAGGACCAGAGGAGGTGCACACCTTCCTGGAACTCATCTGCATTCAACATGGGAGGCCGTCAAAGAAAGGTAGACCTGGCCCTTACCCTCTCAGAGCTGATGAACTTCTATCTATTCCTGTTAAAACTATGTATGGAGTGTGTCAGGCCCTCTTCCAGGTACTGAACTGGTTTGGGTAGGATCCAGGCCTCAGAACTCATGTTCTGTCTCAGAACTTATGCTCCTTTAGCCTTCTAGTTCTGTCACTGCTTCTAGAAATATTGAATACAGGAAGGTAGGGGTGATCTCATTATTCCATTTAATGGGAGACTTACACTTTAAGACATGTATAGCTTAATGACAATGTGCTCCAAGGAGAGCTCTGAAAACAGGGAGAACTGGGACACTGTGTAAGGTTGCACAGCTCGTGCACTGTACAGGGGCACATGAGGACTGAAATTCAGTCCCTCTCCATGCCCTTGGCCTTGCTCCCTGATGCAAGGCTGCAGCTGCCACAGGGAGGGAAGCTCTGTTCTATTCGCCAAGACACCATCCAATAACCAAGACATACACTCACAGGAGTGCTTCAGTGGGGGCCCTAAGTCCATGGAGGCCCCAAATGAGGAGCTGGGGGAACTGAGATGACTAGCCTGGAGGAAAAAGATGGGTAGGCTCATGGCTTCAAATGACTACATTGCTAGCCACCTGGAAAATAAGAATACAAGCTGAATACCCCAATCCGAAAACCCAAAATGCTTCAAAATCCAAAACATGATGCTCAGAGGAAGTGTTCATTGGAACATTTGGATTTGGGATTTTTTGGATTAGTAATGCTCAACTAGTAACCATAATACAAGTTATTCCAAAATTAGACAAAAATCCAAAATCCTTCTGCTCCCAAGCATAAGATAAGGGATACTCAGTCTGTTCTAGTGATAGCTAATATTTCTAGTCTACCTACTCAGTATCAGAAACTGTGCTAAGCACTTTACATGATTCTTCTTATTTAATCCCAACAAAAACTCTGAGGGCTGGATAATATTTTTATCCCCAATTTGCAGATAGGGAAACTGAGGCTCAGAAAGGTGAAAGAAAGGAACAGGAACTGGGATTCCTTGGATTTCAAATGGGGCCCTGATTCCCTGGGTTGGGCTTGATTAGTTTTTCGTGAAAATCATTCACATTCTATCTCAGGAGAGAAATAATGAGCTGTCTTTAATTTCCGCGACCTCTAAGGACTCCTTTTATAAATAATCATTCAGGAAGGATTTGAAAACCCTGCTGATCATCTGAAGACTGCTGCAGCGTCCCACCCGCTTATAAAAAATGGAAATTGCCAGCATCGTACAGGGTTTCACTTCTGGTCAATATTTAGATTTTCCTGTTTAGAACTTTAAGATAAACACTGACTCAGACCAAATGTTTTTTCCCCTCTGGGCAATCAGTCTTGAAATCCATCTGAGGGTTAGATGGTGGGTTTCTCCTCCCACCAAACAGCATTTGCATTCTAGGTGTTGAGTCAGGGCCATGCACAGTGATAGGAAGGGGCAGGGGCCAGCTGAGATGGCACTGCCCAGGGCTCCATCCTGCCCGCTGGGCTCTGTATGGCTGGGCGGGATCAAAAGGTCATTACGGGGGTCAGAGCAAGGCCTTCCATTTGCTTTTGTCATTAAAGTTAAAATATTCAAAAGGGATTGAGGAAAGAATCTAGAGCCAGAGTAATATCAGAGAATCATACAAATCAGAACATATACAGTTAGGAGGGGGATTTGGGAAGTCTGGGCCCCATTCCTAAGCCTTGGAGATGGCCCCACGGGGGAAGGGACAATTACCAAGCAATCAAAGACAGAAACTGGGAGTCAGGCCGGGGAACTAAAGCATATTTATTAAGTATTTACCTGCTGTGTGCCAGATGCCTCATAATTATCAAGTCCTCAGAATAACCACAACAGCTTATTATTCCCATTTTAGAAAGGGGGACACTGAGGCCAGAGATGTGTGATTTGCTCAAAGTCCTACAGCTGCTAAGCGGTGGAATCAAACCCCAATGTCTTTCTCCAAAGATACACAAATAACCAATAAGCACATGGAAAGACGGTGAAGATCATTAGTCATCAGAGAAATGCGATTCAAAACCACAAGGAAATATAATTTCACCCTAGGATGTCTAGAATCAATAAGATTGATATGAACAGATGTTAGCAAGGATGTGGAGAAATTGGAGCCCACGTACACTGCTGGTGGGAATGTATATGGTGCATCCCTTTAGAAAATAGTCTGGATGTGTCCTCAAAAGGTTAAATACAGAAGCACCACATGGCCCAGCAGATCCACTTCTAGGTCTTCACCCAAGAGAACTGTAAACATACGTCCACACAAAAACCCACGCATGCATTCTCATAGCAGAATCAATCCCAATAGTCAAAGCATGAAAACAGTCTAAACACCCCTCAACTGATGTTCTGCACAGCAAAATTCAACAGAGTGAACAGAAAACCTACTGAATGGGAGAAAATATTTGCAAATTACACCTCCAAGGGCTAATAACCAGCATCTACAAGGAACTCAAACTCAACATGAAAAAACAAATACCCCATCAAAAAGTGGGCAAAGGAGGAGATGAATAGACACTTCTTAAAAGAAGACACAAAAGTGGCCAACAAAATATGAAAAATGCTCAACATCTCTAGTCATCAGAGAAATGCAAATTAAAACCACAATGAGATATCACTTCACACCAGTCAGAATGGCTATTCTTAGAAAGTCAAAGAACAACAGGTGTTGGTGAAGTTTCAGAGAAAAGGGAACGCTCATCCACTGTTGGTGGGATTGTAAACTAGTTCATCCTCTGTGGAAAACAATATGGAGATTTCTCAAAGAACTAAAAATTGAATTACCATTTGACACAGCAATCCCACTACTAGGGATCTATCCAAAGGAAAATAAATCAATATTTTAAACAGATACTAGAGCCAAGCTCGGTGGCTCAGCCTGTAATCCCGTGCCTTGGGAGGCTGAGGTGAGTGGATTGCCTAAGCCCGCGGATTCGAGATCCGCCTGGGCAACTTGGTGAGACCTCATCTCTACAATAAATCAAAAAAAAAATTAGCCAGGCGTGGTGGCGTGCGCCTGTAGTTCCAGCTACTTGGAAGGCTGAGGCAGAAGGATCTCCGGAACCCAGCAAGTTGAGGCTGCGGTGGCCGGGAGCGGCCACTGCACTCCAGTCCGGGCAACAGAGTGAGACTCCAACTCAAAAAAATAAAAAAATAAAATAAAATAAAATAAAAAGATATCTGAACTTGTATGTTCACTGCAGTGCTATTCACAATAGCAAAATAACAGAGCCAACCTACAATAGCAAAATAACAGAGCCAACCTATGTGCCCACCAACAATTGATTGGATAATGAAAATGTGGTATTATACACCACAGAATACTATGCAATCATAGAAAAGAATGATATCATGTCCTTTGCAACAAAGTCGATGGCCCTGGAGATCATCATCCTACGTGAACTTACTCAGAAACAGAAAAACAAACACTGCATGTTCTTACTTACAAGCAGGAGCTAAATAGCCACAAAGATGGAAATAATAGACACCAGGGACACCAATAAGAAGGGAGGCAGGGGGGTACTTAGGGTCCAGAAATTACCTATTCACTACAATGTTCACTATCGGGCGAATAAATCCCCACCAGAACACAATATGTCTATGCAACAAGCATACACATTGCACCCGCTGAATCTAAAAAAAAAAAAAAAAAAAAAAAAATAGGAAAAAAGAATATATAAGAAACTGGTTGCTTCAAAATAAAAAAAATGGGGTACATCCATACAGTACAATAATATTTGGCAATAAAAAGAAATTAAGTACTGATTCATGCTATAACCTTGAAAGAACTACGTTATGCTATATCCTTGAAAGAACTACGCTATGTAAAAGAAGTTAGCCACAAGGGCCATATATCGTATGATTCCAAGTATATGAAACGTCCAAAACAGGCAAGTTCACGGAGAAGAAAGTAGAGTAATGGTGGCCTAGGGCTGGGGAGATGGAGGAGCGTGTATGTGTTGGGGGGTGACTAAGGAGTACAAGGTTTCTTTTTGGGGGACAATGAAAATGGAATAAAACGGATTGTGGTGATGATTGCACAGCTCTGTGGAGAGCTTAAAAGTCAATGAATCATATACTTTGGGTAAGTTGTATAGTATGTGAATGACATCTCAATAAAGCCATTCAAACAATATCCTGACTCCAATTCAGTGGGCTTGGGCACTATGCACTGTCCACCGCCCACCCCCTGCCTGGGGGCTGAAGTCAGGCAGAGTCAGCCTTGGATCTCAGCTTGTCCTAGTTTCCCTGGGCAATATGCTTCCTCCCCTGAGCCTCAGGCCTCACCTCTGTGAAATGGGCATCAAAGAGAATCAGTGTGATTAAAGGAGGTATCACATAGCACGTTACACAGTGTCCTGCTAGGTGGCTGTTTGTGCTCAGTAAACATAGGTCACGATCAATATATGCCACAAATTTAAAAAGAAAAAAGGGGAAAAGAGCAACCATTACTCCACACTTAAGGCGTAATAAAAGCAGACATTTTGGTAGATTATTTTCTTCTTCCCAGCAAAGCAAAGATTCTTTTTTATCTGGTTCATTCCATCAATTCCAAAGAAATGGCCACTCCAGAGAGAAATGTGAGATTTCTTCCAAAAATTGAGTGTTCCCAATACCCACGAGCCTCTGAATTGATTTCCAGGGGAGGATGGAGTCACTCGGAAACCCCCGGAGTCCAGAACCCCTCGCCTCAGGGGACTGTCGCAGTCTCTTCTGGCTCACAGGTGCTGAACTTACATGGATTCCAGCAGCTGCATGTACTGCTCATCCCCGCGGCCCCCTTCCACCTCGTGGTCCAGCTTCAGGATGATTTCGTTTTCAAACTGAAGAAGGGGGAGATGAAAAGCAATGGTAACATTAGAGGGCTGAATGTTGAAATGAATCAATCCAGGGTTTCAACCAAAGCTTTAGGGAGCATCTATTCTCTCCCAGATTCAGTGCTGGGATCTAGGAATGCAAAATGGGTCAGGATACTATGTCTGTGTTTTAGGTGTGTCCAGAGAGTGGAGAACAGCAAGTGATAAGTGCTGGGGGGGCGGGGAGAGGGAGAGAGAGAGAAGCAGACAGATAGAGAAAGAGAAAGACAGAGACAGAGAGAGAGAGAGAGACACACACACACAGTCAGAGAGGCAGAGATAGAGAGGCAGACAGAGACAGACACAAACACACACACACACACACACACACACACACACACACACACACACACACAGAGAGAGAGAAACAGAGAGAGAAACAGAGAGAGGAAGGAGAGCCAGGGAAGTCATCTCACAGCCCCTATCATTTGAGCTTGTTCCCAAAGGTTAAATAGAAATTTTGCAGGAAGGTCAAAAGGGAAAAGGCATTCCAAACAGAGGACACAGCATGTGCAAAGATACAGAGGTATGTGACAGAGCACTGCATCTTCAAGGAAGGAAGGAATAACGGGGGAAGGAAGGGAGGAAGGAGCACGCAGAAGTAGCCAGCCCTTGCTTGGTACAACCTTCAGTAAATATCAGATATTATTGCAGATGACAAAGTGGAGGCTCAGAGGATTTAAGTGACCTGTCTAAAGTCTCAGATGAAGAAAGGAAGGAAATTAAGAGCCCATACCTAAATGCCAGCCAATCTGGCGAGAGTCTGGGTTGCCAGTCTGCAAATGAATCATACCCCTTATATAGTGCATCCTGTCAAGCATTTGTTAATGTTAAGAGCTGTCCACTGTTGGGGGCTGGGGCTATCAGGCTTAGAGATGTCTTCTGTGCCCAGCTTAGGGCAGGAAAAATACAGTTGAGGGACTACACAAATAGGTCTCCCTATTAGGCTATCTGGCTTTAAATCCCTTCTCTATCCTGGGAAAGCTGGTAGATCTTTCTGATTCTCATTTCATTATTTATATTAGGGGCCAGCAAACCTTTTCTGTAAAGGGCCAGAGAATAAATAATTTAGGCTTTGCAAAGCCAGATGGTCTCTGTTGCAGCTACTCAACTCTGCTGTTGTATCACTAAAACAGCTATAATGACACATAAACAAACTGGCATGGGTGTACTCCAATAAAACTTTATTTACAAAGCAAGTGGCAGGACTGGTTTGGCCTGCAGGCGAGAGTTTGTCGACCCCTTATCAATATAATGGGCATAACAGTAGTACCTACAGCATGGAGTGGTTACGAGGAGCAGAGATTTACCATGCAAAGCATCAGCAAAGTGCATGAGATCTCAGGCGCCCTGTGCTTGCTTGACTTGTGACTACAGCTAGTGTTATCATTATTACTGCTGAGTGTTACTGGAAAGCGGCTCTTGGGGAGAACACCAGCCCTCCTGCTCGTCTGAGTGGCTCGCTGGGAGATGCTGGTACTATTACTCCTGGTGAGATGAACTTTTCTTTGAAGCAGAGATGTGGAGGGAGTAAATAAACACTTGTCTCAGGGTCACAAAAGAGCTTGCCGGGAGAGAAATTACAGGGTGCCAGAGAGCATGCAGAGTTGGATGATGCCACGTCTTGCCTGTGTCCTTGGGGTGGCCTGGAGGGTTAAGGTCACAGTCAGGCACAGTGCAGGGTTCGTGCTGTGCTCGGGAGGGGCTGTGACACAGGCCTTGCCCTTGAATAGAGTCTTTATTTGACTATTTTCCCCTGCTGCATGACCTCGGGCAAGTTAATAAAGCTTTCTGAGGCTCCGTTTGCCCATCTATTAAATGGAGATCTAAAACAGCATCTGTTTTCCACAGTAGGGCTGTAAGAAGTTAGAGGGAAAACATATTTAAAAGGTCAAGCATGGCACTTGGCCCATAGTAAGTGCTAAGTAATTGGTAGCAATGATCATCATGATATTGTCATTGTCATCATCATACACATCATAATCTCATTTGATCTTTACAACTGCCAAGGGAGAAGGGTATCGTCCTCCCCATTTTACAAATGAGAAGTTTGAGTCAAAATAGGACCTTTGTCTTGCATTTTAAAGGATACATGAACTTGAGCTTGGGTAGGCCCAAGGTCCCACACAAGTAGCCTGTCCCACATACATGCTCTATCTCATTACCAACAGGCCTTCCCCCAACACTATCACTATGCAGGGCTTAGGATACATCTCTGGCTACTGCAAATTAACTCCATTTTCATTCACAGCTACAAAACTACTATTACATCATTGACTCCTTACCTAACCCAGCGAGGTGGCTATTTGTTAAGGAGTATCCACAAGTTAATTTGGCAGAAGTCAGATTCTATAGAGACCCACTATGAATCTTAAGCCCTAGAGCCAGGTGCAGTGACTCGTGCTTATACCAGTGACTCGGGAGGCTGAGGTTCTACTATTTCATCTAAGAAACATGCATTTTAGAAAGGGAACTGTGTCTTCTTCTGGGCACCTGGTTCTTATCTGATTATTCTGGAATTATGCACTAACGCCAGTTTGCACATAAGCTCTCCTGAATTCCAGACCCTAGTTTGGGGGTTCATTCTGGTTCTGGCCACTAGGGCTGTTGGGGGCCCTGCAGGGCCTGGTCATTTTCCCTTTCCTGGGGATATCTTCTAAGTCTGCTTATCCCGAACCAAAATTCACGCCTGCTTATCTCCCAGCTGAGCCCCACCAAGCACACTGGCTGGTTTTCACATGGGCATCTGCCCTGTTAGTCAGTCTAATGGGCCTGTCTCTTTTGATGAGTGACCAACTAGGAGAAGGGATGGGGAAACATGCTTAAAATGAACGTTTGTGGGAGTTAGGAGCCCAAGGAGTGACCCCGTGCATGGAAAACAGGTGGGTGCTTGTCTCGGAGAAGCCTTGGTACAGGAACCCTTTGGGGAAGGAAAATCCCATCAGAGTCAAGCCTCTGAGGACAGGAGCCTGCCAAGCACATGTGTCAGGTCACAATCCAGGCAAGAGCCAGGTCTTGTTTCTTTCGGGCATTTGCCTATCATCAGGTACTTTAGGTGATTTCTTTGCACACCTGTTCCTGGGAACTCTTCTAAGGCACCAGGCTGTCTCAGAAGTGGGTCTGAGGGTAAGTGCCCTTCATATCATGTTGGGTGCCCATCCCATGGTCCCAAGCTGCACAGAGACCACCCCCAAATTGGTGCTTAAAAGGCAGCCAATTTCCAACTGCCTTCAAATACTCAATCCAGGCTTTCACCCTCCACCGGCAGCCCCAATCCTAACTTCCCCAATATTATCTCTTTTTCCACCTGGACTCCTCAGTCTGATTTCTTTCTAGGCTCCTTGCAAAGAGGCAGCTGGTCAGTGGCCTTTCTAGAGTCTTCTACATCCCTGAGAGGGAAAGCACTTTCTCAAAGTAGTATCATCACCGCTCTTAAACTAGGCTCTTATTCCTTTCAGAACGACCTTATCCCAAATAGGACTGGTAGAATGGTGGATCCGATAGATGTTTCTTGCACAAATAAATTTGAGAAATAAAGTTGGTCTGTTTGCTGCAGAAGGTCTCAGTGCCTTGACTATGTGGATGTGCACTAGACTCTCCAAGAGGGTCACCATATGCAGTGACTTACAAAGGTATTTAACCCCCAGTCCTTTTTCCTGGAGCGTCTTGTAGGATTAGTGCTCCACGGGACATATTTTGAGAAAGCACTATAGTGGGCATTACTCAGTCTCGTATCTGTCCACATTACTGTGAGATACTGGGGACTGGAGAGTGGTGGTTACAGCAGGGATTTGAGAATTGAAGTGACCTGTGTGTCACAGCCTCTGTTCTGCCACATGCTTGATGTGTGACTTGGGGCAGGTGATTTCAGTTCTCTAAGTCTCAGTTTTCTTCATCTTTGAAATGGGGGTGATCATGCCACCTACTCCACAGAGTCATAATAAAAAAGACTGCATGAACTAATATGTGCAAATTAGCTGTCATAGTGCTTGATACTGAGTAAACACCAAGTTAAAGCCAATCATTGTCGTCATCATCATCATCATTGTTTCATTATTATTAGTTGAGGATGAGGAAGATGAAAGATGCACAGAAATGGTATAAAGCAAGACAGCATATTAACAGTCATGTCCTAGACAGATAAAATGACATAGAGCGGGGAGCAAAGACCTCTGAAGTGACATGGCACTTGGGATGGGCTTTGCAGGATCAGTAGGAGTTTAGATGGTGTTGGTAGGCAGGGTTGCAACTGTGCAGAGAGGTAGCAGGAAGTAAAATATGCATAAAGGAGGACACCCATCAAGACAGATAGGCAATACTATCCAGGTGAGCTGCAGGTGAGGTGGGGGGAAAGCAAGAGGGGGGGACTGAAAAGTTCTGCAAAAGGTCAGAGCAGGGAGGACCTTGAATGCTGCCAGGAGGGTTTGGACTCTACTGGGTGGGGATTAGAGAATTCATGAGCAAGGAAGGAAAATATTCCTGAGGATCTTTTAAAAAGGCAGTTTGGAATCTATTGCCTTTTAAGTACCTGTTTCATGGAAAATTCTTAGGTCGCAGGATATGGTGCAGAATGAGAAACACTTGGGAGGAGAAGAGTGGGGAGGAGTCTGCTTAGACGTAAAACTAGGTGAGGAGGCAGGCAGAGAAGACGTGGCGAGGTCCAAGGGAATGCATTGCTCAGGCAGCCTCAACAGGACTTAAAGACCAACCTTTCCAAACTGGGTGAAATTCCTGAGTAGGGCCAGGAGTCTGTGGTGGAAATGGGTGCTTCTAATGGGACTGGGCCCAGGAAATGGTCCTTGTGCTTCAAATCTCACCAAATATTCAATGAAGATGATGATCCTTGTATTTTGCAGAGGCTCTGACCACACACAGGTCCCCCCTTAGTGATGCACCCCTAACTCCCTTTGCTGTCAAATCTGATGCATGGCCAAGGATGATTCCTGGAAGAGTTGGCTTTTCCAGATAATGTAGCTCTTTGAAGTTTGCCCAGAAGACAATATGCTAGCCCAAAGCGGGTACAGAGTGGGGTGGCTTGGAAGGGTAGGCCCTTGGGGCACACTTTAGGGAACCATCAGGTAGAGAAGTTGGGTTCTTAGACTCTCAGAAAGGATGAAGCAAATGCGCAGCAAGAAAGTGCATTTTAATCTTGTTCTTGGATAGAAAAGTGTGATAGAAGACTGACCAAATCTGATCATCCGGCTTATTCCGGGCATGTGGTTATGTGTCCCCTGTCCTACCGCTGAGCCTCTGACTGAAGTGCAGGCAGAAGGAACGAGGCTATCATTATGGGGACATGGGCTGGGGGTCAGGATGCTGGTTGAGTTTCCGGCCTCATTTTTTACCTTTTTGAAATCCCCACTTCTTTGATATTCGCATAGCATCATGTCAAAGAAGATTGGTATGGTGGCTTTACGGAGCTCAGTCTCAGGGATAAGTGTCATCTCTAATATAGGTCCTACCATGCCCGGGATGAAGAAGATTTTGTTCTGGCCTGAAAGAAAAGAGGGACAGGTTGTAAAAAACAGTTTGGTGATGCCCAGATTCTCTCCAAACCGAGCTGGGGAAAGAAAAACAAGGGAGGCAACATAGTAAAAACAATAGTTAACACTTCTATAGTTGTTTGCTGTGAGCCAGGCACCGTTTTGAACACTTTACATATATTAACTCCTGCAAGAGGCACATGCATCATCCAAAATGAGCCCCATTATTAAGGGTAATAACACGGGCGTGTGGAAAGCACTTTGCTGTTTACAAGGGTTTTCACCTGCATTATCAGCTCTGCAAATAGGACCATGATTGAGTGTGTTCGTGACGGCAAACCACAGGGACATTTGAAATTATGTCTGTCTGCAACATAAGCCATGTTTCTGAGATGTTTTAAAATGTGATTTTCTCCCCCCCACTGCTTCAGGAAATGAGGAAGGCAAAATTTGCTACTAAGGACCTACTCAAATAGTGTGGGCAGTTGGAACAGTGAGATTTAAAACATTGCTGGAGGATCACACGATCCACAAATTCTTTTCTCTTCTGCCTCATTTTAAGGTGCTCCTCTGGTCCTCCTCCCCTGGCTCCTGGCATTCTGGCCTCTCTGGTCTGGCTCAGATATCACAATTTTACCTGGCTTCCCACTACAAGGAGACCACACACTGCTACTCGTTCTTTTGTCAGGAATACTTTTTCCTGCCAGCTCCCCACCCTCCCCATTGTCCATGTGGGTTCCCCTGGATGTGTCCCCTCATCATTCCTATCTCAGCTCCAACACTCTTTACTCTGGGAGCAAAGCCACCTACCTGTGCATCCCCACCCCACCCCCAGCTAGATCAGATATCTGCACTGGTTTCTTGTGCTCTGCCTCCTCACCCAATATTGAAATGATGCCCTTATTTGTGGAATTATTTGATTAATGTCTGCCTCCCCCATCAAGAGCTTCGTGAGAAGAGAGACCATGTCCGGTCTTATCATTGTATCTGTAGCACTGAGCACAGAACATACTAAATGCTCAGTAAATAGCTGTGGAATGATGAAATATATTTGTCTAGCTCCTACTCTACCTGGCTGGGAGACTTGGATATGTGTCTCATAAAAATGCAACCGCAATACCCAGCTGCTAAGAAGATCATGTAGAAATATGTCTGCATGTTTTTAGAAAGAAGAATTCATGCCTTGTGGCAGGGCAGTGTTGTCCAGTAGTTTGGGGCACTGAATCTGGAGCTAGATTGCCTGAATTTGTAGTGACTCCACTATCAGCTAGCTGTGTAACATTGAGCAAGTTTGTCTCACCCCTTGGGGCCTCAGTGGCCTCACCTATAACATGGACTAATAATAGTAATCTCATAGGCTTGTTGTGAAGAATTGAAGGATAAGTGAATTATTAATCACATGCCTACGTCAATATCTGGCATGTGGCATAGTTTCTACGGTGTTAGTCATTACTGTTATGGTGTTTGGTCAAAATGAACTATGAAGGGCACTCTTGTTGAGCAGAACAGAGCAGACTCCTCAGAAAATACACTTCAGAAGTGACAGATAGGGACTACAAATGAGCACTTAAGAATAGCAGGGATTTTCTGGGAGGTGAGAGTAGGCATATTCAAGCAACCCTGTCCTCGAAGCTGGCACCCTCTGTATTTCATCAGCTGCTGCCTCTTTCCTTTCCAAAACGTCAGAGCCCACCCTTGTTTTCTTCATCATCAGGATAAGCATGTGTGGTCCTCCCCTGGGGCAGAGAGCTCGTGAGGGTGTAGAGACTCAGGTGGTTTGCCGTGTGGCCTGACACGGTTGCTTTCGATTAAAGCTGAGGAAAGGAGCAGGGAAGGAAGGCAGCAAGAAAATGAATTTTCATTCAGTCTAAATGAGGCTTAATGTTGGAGTATTCCCCCTGAATTCAGATAAAAAAGCCATCATCCTAGGAATACCTTCAGTTAGCGAGAATGAAATGGGTGAACTCAGGCACAGAGTTCAGTGGACTATAAAGACACATTTCTAGGATATCAGCTTCATTATATGATGCATGGATTACACTTAAGCCCTGAGTCTTTGCTTTGGCCCAAATAGAAAACAACAACAACTTACTTTCTGGCAGGTTTATAGTAATTGCTAATCTTGGTTTCTGATTTCGTCCTTCAACTCTTTCTCAAACCACAGTGGGGTTTTACAATTCAAAATAGAGTGCAAAAATTGGTAGAAGGTAAATGGGAAACTGTCAGCAAAGCCACTGCAGAATAAAGAAATTGCTTATGCAACAAAGGCCTTCAGAATATTGGAGGGTATACAATAGTAGTACAATAAGGATCTACTTAAGATGGTTTAAAATAAAGGCAGACGTGCTGTAGACCTGAGATTTCTTAGATACTTCTGATCTGCATTCTTTGCAGACAGTTGAGGAGCTATTTGACAGAATAAGGAAAAGGAGAAAGAGATGTTGATCTCTAAATATGAGAAGGGACCTTCAAAAAAGCTGGAATTGTCTTTGGGAGGGTGGGCCCCTTGTACAGGCTTCCCATGTTAGGTAAGGGTTCTAGGAACCCATCAGCATCATTGTACCAGCTAGCATTGTTGCAAGAGGCTGCGTTCGGCTTCAATGAATTTTTTTTGGAGAGTCTTTCAATGTATTTGCCCATTTCTTGATGGGTGATTTACAAGCCCATCTACCTACACTACTTGAGTGTTCAGCAGTTTTTGACCAAAAAGGGCATGACCCCAGTGACCCCCCCTCCCTGTTCATCCAATCTCGCCACGAGTGACTTGTTTTTGTTTCCCCAGATGAAAAAAGTCCTCCAAGGGAAACGTTTTGCTGATGTGGGAGAGATGAAACAAACAAACAACAACAACAACAAATAACAGCAACAACAAAATGTCATACGCACTAAAAGTCATCAAAATTGACAAGTTCAAAAACTGTTCTGAGCAGTGTAAAAAGCATCTCAATCAGTGTATTGCATCAAATGGAGAGTATCTTGAAAGTGACTGATGTTTAAAAATGTAAGGATACACAATTTTTTAAATAAACAAATTCTGGGCTATTTTGGGTCACCCCTTGTACAGTGTGATCTCAATGGCCCATACATTGCTTCCAAAGAAATCATATTCATTTACATCAAATGGCTATTTTAACACATTAGATTTTGTGTTCAAGTAATCCAAAGGTATATGTCTTTATCTACGTAGATGATACATACATGCATACAGAACATATCTGTGGCTAGTTGAATATAAACTCATTAAAAACAAGTCTTCATGTAAGAGACATACCTGCTGTTGTATTCTAGAAAAGGCAAGGAAGGGAGTTAGTAAGAGGGATTTTTCATATAATTGAAGCTGGATCTCACTGCAAAACCAATTAGAAAAGGCTCTTAAAGTGCCATAAGCCAGCACGATAGATCCAAATGCCAAAAGGCACAGGGTTTGGGAAGGGATCTGGCAGTCATGAGAGGGCAGAAAGGAGCTTAGGTGTGTGGGTAGATAGGAGTCCTGGGTGTTCTCTGGCCTCAGTGTCTCATCTGTATAATGACCTCATGCATCAGGCCTCTCAGGAGTGGACTGTAAGATGGAATGCGAAAGACAGAGGATTAAGAAGATTACCATGAAAGAAAAAAAGGAAAGGAAGGAAAGGAGGGAGGGGAGGGAGGGAGGCCAGGAGGCTAGCCTTTGTGAATCTGGCTGAGAATGGAGTTGGGCTTGCGCTGGTCTTTTGAGGCTGACATGGGACAGAGGAATGCTCTGACTGATAGTACATGGCTCTCTAAAGGTTGGTACAGACCCTTACATGAGCAAGGATGAGGACAAGTTAGAATTCCTTAGACTTCAGGGTCCAGCAAGGCTCCTGGGGACTCTGAAACAAAGCTGCACTGATAATAATAATAATAAAAAATCACTCATTCAGTTCAAGAGGGGAAGAACATAGATCTCCCTGCTCCTCTGTCTCGGGCTTTGAAAGCTCCCTAGTGGCAATACGCTGAGACAGGCAACCAATTCTCCCCTCAATATTCAGGATGCGCCTGGCACCAGATTCCCTCCAGGCCCTGCAGAGTCTCTGAGTCTGACAACCTGGGACAGGCCCTCCACTGCCACTCCATGGCTGGGTGGCATTGTGCTTGTCACTTACCTTCCCTGAGCCTCTACAATCTCATTTGTAAAATGAAGACAATCATAATATCTACCTGGTAGAATTGTTGAGAAGCTTGGAAGAGTTCATGTACACAGAGGGCTTTGCAGTGTCTGGAACATACAAAAAGCTCAGAAGTGGTGATGATGATGATGATGATGATGATGATGATGATGAGTACTTTAGGTTCAGCCTTATGCCGGTTTTGGATCAATACAAAAGGATAAGGCCCAGCCTCATGAAGCTCCCTGGAGCTTTTCATGGAAATTTTCAGGCTGGTCATTTTATTTGTTCACCTTTGGGGTAAACAGCTGAACTGGGAGAAGAGTCAGAGTGGATTTACCTTCTCCATCATGGTTGATGTTCATAACCCTCCAACCTTCTCTCTATCCCACTGAAATATTTAATCATCCGTCCTCAAAGATGTCTGAAAAGCCCCCAGTGTCATCATGTTGATTCACAGCTTTTTGGTACATGGCTTCTATTGCTCTTGGGATCAAGTTTGTAGGTCTGTGTGGTCCTGTGCCCCATCTCTACTCCATCTCAAGCCACCCACTTGCCCATCCTCCCGCTCCCCTGGTGCACCCTGTGCCTTCTCCTTGGGCCTTCACATGTGCCCTCCTCTGCCTCGAGCCTTCCCTCCCTCTCCTGGATCCTGTTCCCACTGAGAATCCTACCCCACCCACGCCCCTGCTAGTTAATCCTTCCTCGTTCTCTAAAGCTATGCTATTTTATATGGAAGCTACTAGCCACATGTGTCTTTTGAGCACTTGAAATGTGACTAGTCCAAATTGAAATGTGCTCTAAGTGTAAAAAAAAAATCTACCAGATGTCAAAGAATGAGTTCCAAAAAAAAGACTAAAAAAATTCTCAGTAACATTTTGTGTTGATTACATGTTGGTATAATGCTTTGGAATATGGGATTAAATAAAATATATTGTTAAAATTAATTCCACTGTTACTTTTAAACTTTAACAAACACTAGAGCATTTAAAATTAAATAGGTGACTCACATTCTATTTCTATAGGACAGCACTGCTTGGAGCTCTGGGCTTTTGGCTCTTTCTCATGGAGGCCATCATTGGCTCACACACTAGGCAGGAGTCCATCACAGATTCTTGGGGTACTCCAAGTTTCTTCTCTAGGGCTATTTGCCACTTACTACAACAATTAAATAACTCTGCAACTGGTATGTAACTATCCAGTGCAATGGTCACCAGCCCATGAGGTCAGGGGTTATACTTTAACATAATTTTGGTTTTAACCCCTGGTACTGGCAATAATGCCTGGCATTTAGAGGGTGCATGTGTTAGTTTCCTATGGTTGTTGTTATAAATCACAATACACTTAGTGACTTAAAACAACATGAATCTGTTCTCTTAAAATTCTGGAGGTAGGAAGATTAAAAAGGGTTTCACTGGGCTAAAGTCAAGGTGTGTGCAGGACTGGGTTCCTTCTGGAGGGTCTGAGGAAGAATCTATTTCCTTGCCTTTTCCAGCTTCTAGAGGCTCCCTGTGTGTCTTGGCTCATGGCCCCATCCCCCATCTTCAAAGCCAGCAACACGGCTCCTTCAAAGCTCTCTCTGACTCCAATTCTCCTGCTTTTGTTTTTCACTTAGGAAGACTCCATAACTGCATTGCGCCCACCTGGAAAGTCCAAGATCCTCTTACCATCTTCAAGAGCCTTAACTTAATCACACTCGAAAAGTCTTCTTTGCCATGTTAGGTAACATATTCCACAGGTTCTTGGAAGCGGGACATGGGGGGGACCGACCACAGAGCTCGATATCACTGGTTAAATGAATGAACAGATGAATGAATGCACAGCTGACCTCTCCAAGCCCATTTCCTATTAATACCCAGCACCTTCTCCCCAACTCTAAGAAGCCGTGCTAGCTTTAGCGATTTGCTTTCCTGGTGTTCCTACCCATTCCTTGTCCTTCCTTCAGTCCTGACATGGTCCAACTTTGGTGCCCACTTCAGAAGTCCTTTCCCCAAACAGAATTGTCCTTATAGGCCTCATTTTGCCCAAACTCCTGAGTCTCCACCCACGTTTCACTTTAAACACCCATACTGCTGCCTTTCCCAGCCTGACAGTAGGGCATGGACCCTGCCTTATGCTTCCCCATCCCTCCCACCATGTCCTGAAGCTTGGCACCGAGCTGGGCACCCTGTCGATGTGTAAACAGTAAGGGCCCAGTTGCTATCACAGTTCTGCCAGGAGCGACTTCGCCACAGGTGAGGCCAAGATGCCAGCCGCTGACACGTGTCTTCCTTTCTCGTGATGACTGTTAGCAAGCAGCCCAGTGTTAACCCAAGTGATTGTGGGAGGGTGACCTGCAAAGCTATTTTAGCAAGATTTGCATTGCTTCACACCAAGAAGAAATCAAATGTTATGAGGCTACACTATTGAGAAGAGTATATTCTGTTTGGCATAGCCCCAGGATCCCAAAACACAAATGGCATTAACCCTTTAGTGGCCGGGTCCTCAACAATACGTTGTCCTTCTCCCCGTGAAGACCTCCCTACCCATACCTCTTCTCCCAAAACCACGCACATGCACACGCACACACAGACCACATTTGTCTAGACTTTCCCCTGAAGGATGTTAAATAATCTTCAGGCCTGAGATTATAGCTTTGCAATTAGCTATCTTCTAATCACAGGGTTGCTCAAGTTGTTCTTGATGAGAAGAAGGTGATGACACTGATGATCATGATGATGATGCCCTGATTGCTTCTGGCATTAAAACAAAATTTAAAAAACTAACATGCATTATGATTTACTCATTATTGGTAGTCTTTGAAAAATATAGTTCGTTGGCTATTTCATATTCTGAAAAAATTGCATATTCTGAAAAAAAATATTTGTAAGAACATTGAATTTGGGATCAAGACAGCTTCTTTTAGCAACATCTCAAGACACTGATTTGTTGTTGACCTTGAGAATGTCCTTGTGCTGCTCTGGGCCTCACTTGGCAACCTTACCTATCACACAGATCATGTATCAGTTAGAGATGTCACAGAAATCTGACTGTCATGGTTAACTTGAAGCTTTAATTTTCATCCTTAATAAGAAGTCACAAGATGTTCAGTCCAGAGCTGCCCCTCTATGTCAGAATGTGACTTTTGTCCTTAGGGTTTTAAAATGGCTACTGCCCCTCCAAGCATCTTGTCCTTTTCCAGAAAGCAAGAGGGAATGGGGCTATGGGCAAAAACAGTGTTGTATTAATTTAATCTGGTCCTTCCCTGCCTCTTTTTTTATTAGGAAAAAGAATATTTTCCTGATCCAAATAGTCAGTTTCTGCTGATTTTCATGGACAGACCTGGGTCACATGGCCATTACCTGCTATAAGACATTGTTAACTGAGCAAATTGCAATCCTTAAAAAAAAAAAAAAATCAGGATTCAGTTAGCAAGGAAGAAGAGGAACATAACTATTGCATGGGCAGTCACCAGAGTCTGCTACAGATAGTTTCTAAGACTTTCTCTGCCTTGGATATTCCATTAATTGCACATTAAGACCTATCATTAGTCAATGTAGTGGTCTCACGACACTGGCCCCTAATGTATAGTGTCTAGTTCTGGTTTGGATTATCAAGCTAATCTCATTAGCGTACTAGAAGGAAGCTTGCTAATGCCATCATTTCATAGAGTACAGGGCAGAGTGGGAATGGGGGAATCACCCATTCCCTCTGCCTTTGCTTTCTGCTCTTTTATCCTTGACAGACACAGGCAAGAAGAAAGCAGCCATGTAACCCATAAGTGGAAGGCTGGTGTAGCCAGAAAACTACTTCAGGCTGACACACTTTCCTCTTCCTCAGGAGCAGGCCAAGAAGTGAGGGGCGCTGTCTTTGCAAAGCATCCTTTCCATCTTGTTTTCTGTGGACATCTGTGGCTTTTGTCCAATCTCTATCCATACCTCCTCCTTCCAGGATTTTCTTTTGGGAAACTCTACCTCTCTCGATGAACGTAACCTTGGGGGAATCACCAAGAGTGCATCCAAGGAAGGCCAATAGTATAGTGTTCTCTGGAGACTGGATCTTTAGCAGAACAATGCAGGGGTAGAGCATCCTGAAGACAATGCCAGAGGCTCACCACCTTCCCCGGACCCTCGAGGGCTCTGGACTCTGTCCCTTCATAGCCCGGTTCTTCAGCTTCTCCTTGCCTTTCCAAGAAAAACCTTCTCTGATCAAGGCAGTGACAGTCTATGCCTCTTTCTTACAACCAACATCAAACCCTGACATATAAAGGGAGACCCCCCCCAAAACACAAATTTATTTATTAAAAAATTGTGTATTTACTCTTTTTTTTTTTTTAGTTGGAGTCTCACTCTGTCACCCAGGTTGGAGGACAGTGGCACACTCACAGCCACCGAAGCGTCAACCTGCTAGGCTCTGGCAATCCTTCCGCCTCAGCATTCCAAGTAGCCGAAACTACAGACGCGCTACCACACCCAAGTAATTTTTGATTTATTGTAGAGACAAGGTCTTGCCAAGTTGCCTGGTCTGGTCTCAAACCCGTGGGCTCAGGCAATTCACTCGTCTCGGCCTCCCAAAGTGCTGGGATTACAGGCTGAGCCACCGAGCCCAGTTGTGTATTTACTCTTACATGCGTAAACTTCAGCCATCTTCAAAGTACTCTCTGTTTGATACAATACACCTATCAAGATGCTTTCTCCACTGCTCAAAACTGTTTTTGAACTCATCAAATTTGATGCCTTTTAGTGCTTCTGCTGTTTTTTTGTTTCACCTCTTCCACATCAGCAAAACATTTCCCTTGAAGAACTGTTTTTGGGCAAACCCCTTGGGTCCCCTCCCACTATGGGAGTTTTTCTGTCCTCTCACTAAATTCTGCTTTTTTAAAAAAAAAAAACAAAAAAAACAAAACTGTTTTCATCCCAGGAAACAAAAAAAAGTCACTCGGGGTGAGAATGGGTGAATAGGGGTGGGGCATGGGGGGGTCATGTTGTTTTTGGTCAAAAACTGCTGAATACTCAGCATGGTGTGGGCAGGTGCATTGTCATGGTTGAAGAACCAGTCACCTGTCTGCCATAACTCAGGACATTCCTTCCACAATTCAGCCTCTCACAACAATGCTAGCTGGTACACTGATGCTGATGGGTTCCTAGAACACTAACTCAGTGGAAGAAACCTGTACTATAGGGGCCTGCCCTCCAAAAGATAATTCTGCTCTTTGGGGAAGTCCCCCCTGATACATCTCTCTTAAATGCATTAATTCATCCTATGGGTTTTTGCCAACAGCAAGGAGTCTGTGATGCTTCAGAGCAAACACTCTGGCCAGGGTGCTAGTCTGGTTTCTGCCTCTAATCTATTACCTGACCTTGTACAAACTCTTTCTGCTCTCTGGGCCTCAGTTTCCCCCTTAGTAAAATAGTGGGTTGGACCAGACCAGCAGCTTCCAATTATCCCCTGCAGTTATTCAGATTTCACCCCAGAAAACCCTCAGGGGTCTACCTGGGGAGCTCCAAGCAGTCCACCCAACTCACTTCAATTAGAATAGCTCTGCTTTTGTCCAATTTACTTATTAAGCATGAGATTTTGTTTATTGGTCCTCAGCTAAAAATAAATATTTGAAAAAACGCTGTACCACATGATCTCTAAAGGGCTCTTCCAGCTCTGATGTTCTGTGATTCTAAGCAGGTGGAATATTTGGTAACATCTTTTCAATCATCAGCATAATTGGGAGTGCAGAAATGCCTGCCAAAACATAATCTATATCTAAATAAAATCGTCTGTGTGCAAAACAATGGCAATGAAGGACATTTAGAAAAGAGCAGGATGTGTGGAAGGACTGGAGACAGACAAAGCACAGATCACTATTTTGCAATTCTGGCGAGGCCTGGGGTGTCGGGGTGGGAGGGAAGCCTGCAGCAGCTTGATCCAGTCTCTGTGGTTCTTGAGTAAAGACTGCAAAGAAGTGAACTGAATCCCGACCCTCCTGTTTCCTTGGGCACATCTGATGTTTTGTATACGTTCCATTAGTGATCATTAGTATTTGTACATTGGAAAATGCATTGAAAAACCCGGCTTCCTCTGGAAAAACCGGAAGGTGTGACAGCATCGGGCTTGCATTTCAATAGGATAGCAACTGTTTGGAGAGGAACAACGATTGTCTCTTGTCTTCGCAGTGCGCAGTGCATGTCTGTTTCCCTCTGCCCTAGGCCCTATTCCTCCCCATATTCCTGACCCTGAGGCCAAGTGCCAGCTACTGCGGCTACCACCTTGCACCATCTTCCCTCTCCCTCACTGCAAAGCAATGGCAGTTGAAACATACATCCTTATATCCTAGTCATTAACCAAAGTGGAGAAGCAAAAAATAGACTCAGAAAAACAAGAAAAACAGGGCAGAAATGGTTCTCACTCTCTCCAGGAGACATTTGACAATGTCCAGAGACTTTTTTGGTTGTCACAACTAAAGAAGGTATTAATGTCATCTTACAGTGTCACAACCAGGGAGACTGCTCAACACTTTACAAAGCAACAGGACAGAGCCGGGCTTGGTGGCTCAGTCTGTAATCCCGCGCCTTGGGAGGCTGAGATGAGTGGATTGCCTGAGCCCATGGGTTTGAGACCCGCCTGGGCAACCTGGTGATCAGCGGGGCGTGGTAGCGCGCGCCTGTAGTTCCAGCTACTTGGAAGGCTGAGGCGAAAGGATCGTCGGAGTCCAGCAGGTCGAGGCTGCGGTGGCCCGGAGCAGCCACTGCACTCCAGTATGGGTGACAGAGTAAGACTCCAACTCACACACACACACAAAAAAAACAAAGCAACAGGACTGCCCGTACAACAAAGAATCATCCGACCCCAAATGTTTATAGTTGACAGCACCTGCTTTAGGGAGTTTCTGTGAGTTTAATGTGCCCAGTCCCTTTGCTCTCTCACATTATTTACCTGAGCCCTGCCCTTCAGGCCTTAGTGACACAGGCCTGGCTTTGAGGATTTAGGAGGCAGAACAGGGAAATCAGAGTCCATCCTAATGGGGCGAGGGTAAGGATAAGAATTAAAGCTCAGATGTGGGTGTGGTGGCTTCCATGGCTTCACTCTCCCCTATTTTTGCTCTTACAACCCTTATGAGCAGTCCAGGAGAAGGTGCTTTTCTCAGTGATGTTAAGTACCTTGCTTTAGGCCTCAAAGTATGTAAATATCAGGGCTAAGCCCAAGGCAGAGATGTGGCAGTCTGTTCTGGGCTGGGCTCTCACCTCTGCCTTGGACTTTGTGTGTCAACCTGCTACCTCCCTGCTGTCCAGCACATGCTCTTAGCTGGAGTCTGATGTTACCAGCACCCACAGAATCTAGACAGATGAGAGTCTACCCACTGTGCCATGCTTCCCCCACAGTGGATAGAACTTGCTGGAAAGGCAAGTAATTGCTATCTGAAAAATATGATGGGGACTGACAGGCACTAAGAGGTCTGGGGAAAGCAAGAAGCAAAGTCTGGGGAGAGAATGGAGGTTAAATCCAAGAGATAAGCACAGTCCCTGTAAGTTTCTCTATTGCAGGGTCAAAAGTCAGCCAAAACCAGGGCAGAGAAATTCTGCATCAGAGAGTCAAGGAGGGAGCACAAAAATCAACAACTTATTACTCTCCATCCATTCATCCATCCATCCATCCATCCATCCATCCATCCACCCACCCACCCATCCATCTATTCATCCATGAATCCATGTATCCATCTATCCTTGCAGCACATTTATGGAGGAGGGGTCAGACCATGGGCAAGGTTTATGGTCCCTGTCCTTGTGGAATCAAAACCATGCTCGGAGATTTCCAGCTGTTTGATGTCATGCAAGTTACTTCCCTCTCTGAGCTTCTTGATCAACAAAAGGAGAAGGAAATATTTCCATCTTGCAGGAGGTGATGTGAAGATTAAATAAGATCTCCTTAGCACAGGCCTGACTCAGACTCTCAGTAAATGACTCCATGGCTCCATCCCTCCCTCCATGGCGGGTATCGCTCAGGTAATTAGACAGGATTCCTGTGGTTCACTGAGGCAGACACAGCTTCTGGGGTTACTGCTCAGTTCAAAAGGTCCTCTCATCTTTCAGAGAACCGATTCTCCCCCATGAGGTTAGGGGGTGTTTTGTGGACTACATCACACAAGAAGCAGGACCCAGGATGCAAGCTGCAGAATGGTCCATCAATCAGCAGCAAGCATGAATGTGATGGGTGAGCACATGGGTTCCCACAGCAATCCTGCTCTCTCTAATAAATTCCACTTGACTTCATAATCTCTCAGGAAGCATCAAGCAGTAGAGTCACAGCTGCTTATAAGGTGGGGAATGGGGTGGGAGATGGGGGTGGGCAACCCCTCTCATTCAAGGCACAATTAGGCACTTATTAAGGACTAGGACACACACAGTGATAAACTGTTATCCCAAGCTCCCACTGCTGAAACCCCTGTGGCCCTCTACCAGATGGTCTTCAAGCAGGAGGCTAGCGCGTGCAGATGTGTATGTCTGGATGTGTGGGCCGACTCACCGAGCTTGTACCACATATCGCGGATGGAGAAGCCAATTAGCCGCCTCATGTCCCCATACCTGGGAGGAACAAAAACCTTTGCTTCAGGCACCATCTCAGAGCATCTCATGAAACCCCTCTCCTCTTCAGGAAATCCAAAAATGCAACCTACTTATTCAGGATTTTGTTGTACTTGGCGTGCGAGAACTGCTCCAGCTGCAGAGAATCCTGAGTGATAAAAGCCACTGCCAGATGAAAATAGTTGTTCCACAGCTGTAAATGAAAGAGCAGAAGAACAGTTATGGAGAGGGTCTGAAGTGGGAAGGCATATTCAGCGCTGGCGAGTGTGAATAATTTATGAAGATGGCAGAAGATAGAGGCAGAACCAGTTTAATTGTGCCCACTGCAATTTTCTAACTGGCACCGACTCTGAAATTAACATCCTGGCCAAAGCGAGGACAATGGATGGATTTCTCTAGGCACTGACCACGTCCACTTGCAGACAGCAGGGTACAGGCAAGGAAGAGGATTTGGGGATTTTTTTTAGTGTGTGTCATTGTTGTTGTGCTTTGTTTTGTCTGTTGAAAGACAAATAGCTCACCCTAGCTGGTTGCCCTGGTGAGCTGGCTCCTGACCTGAAGGACAGGGGGATGAAGGGTAAGGTTGTTCAAGGGCTCACAGCCTCTCTGAAGTCCTTTCACCTGACAGCTCAGAGGACCAGCCTGCATTTGGTCTCAAGATATTTTTCTCTTGTCCTTCCCTTTAGTTTAATGGTCCCCAGACTCCTAGCAGAAGCAGCAGCATCACCTGGGAACTTGTTAGAAATGCAAATCTCTGGTCCCGGCCCAGATCTACAGAATCAGAACCTCTGGGGGTGAGGCCTTGAAATCTGTAGGCTAACAAATGCTCCAGGTGATTCTGATGCTCATTTGAGTTGGCACCCTTGTAGGTATAGTGTATGTAGACTCATCATAATTTTCACATGTACATGGTCTGTTGATGCTAAATGGAAGGGATGAATACTAGAACCTGTTCCATCGGCTTGCCATGAAATAGAGTAGGTATAGGAGTCAGCACATGGCGAATGCTGGGAAGATTGGCCCCAGGGATGGCGAAATTGATATACAGCCTTCAGAACCAGAGAGGTGTCGCTCCAAACCAAGATTTTATGGAGCCTCAGTGAATCTGTCTACAAAATTGGATGACTCTGGTATCCCCTGCAGCAGGCTACAGTGAAGATGACACAAAATCATGTGTTTAAAGGACACGAATCACAGTAAGAGTTCAAAAATACTCATTAGCCTTATTGTCATGCTTTTCATTGTTCGAGTGGTTCCTTTGGTACCAAAGCCAATGGTAGAGCCTTGAGTGCTCAGGGCAATTGTTACGAGATGCCAAGACCCTGCGGGAAACAGGTGGAAGATAGTCTTGCTTAACAAAGCCCACCCACTTCAGGCCCCCCTCAACACCATATAGCAAGAGGATGGGTAACATTAGCTAGAGAAATCATTCTGCCATTGAGACCTTCATCCTTGACTCAGAGTTTGCAGATGGCCATCATCAGAGTTTGCAGATGGCCAAGACCAGGAAAAGACAACTCTACCATTGATCATGGAACACATTATTGTTGCCCAAAGTATGACTTTCAAGTGGGCTTTGGTTCCAGTTACAGAAGAAAGCAAAGCAAACACTCCATTTTTACCATGGGACAAGTACTTTCCCATACCTCTTCCTTTTATCCCTCAAAACTTGATAGCTCTTATTATTCTCTTTTTCAGATGAAGAGACTGTGGCTTGGCAAGGTTAAGTATTTTATCCAAGGTCACTCAGCTTGTTATACACAAGCAGAGCTTGGACTTGCACCCAGACCTTTGGATTGATGTCTGGGGTTCCTAAACACACCATGGTTATCTCCAGCTGAGGATGCATTTAACGGATATTTCTTCTAAGTGCCCAGGAATTGCCACAGGGTGGTAGCAGGACAGTGTGACACAGCCAGAAATGTCTACCCTCGTGCAACTTACCTTTGGCTGAGCAAATACACTTTTCTTTAGGTAGACCTTTGTCTCCCAGGGCCTAAAAGACCAAGCCACTCCTGGGGTACAGTGAGGCAGCCTCCTGGCTTATGGTCCCCAGAAAGTCAACTCTCCACACAGACTAGAAGGATCTTTCTAAACAAGTCAGATCATGTTCCTTGAAGTCTTCCAAAGGCTTTCCTGTACCACTTAGCATCAAACCTCCTTGTTTCCATAGCAACCTTGATTATCCACACACACAGTGCAGGTCAAGGTCTCCTGTCCACAGCTGCTCAGACTGTCTTTCCCCCAGGTGCCTGGTGAGGGAGCAGGTCCTCTAAGGCAGCAGTCCCCAACTTTTTGGTATCAGGAACTGGCTTCATGAAAGACAATTTTTCCACACACTGGGGTGGGCCTGGGAGGATCATCAGGCATTAGATTCTCATAAAGAGTGTGCAACCTAGAGCCCTCACATGCACCATTCACAAGAGGGTTTGTGCTTCTATGAGTAACTAATGATGCCATTGATCTGACAGAAAGTTTTGCTCACTCGTTATTCACCTCCTGCTGTGCAGCCCAGTTCCTAACAGGCCATGGATCACTCTGTGGCTCAGGAGTTGGGGACTCCTGCTCTAGGGTGTTTGGAAACATGTTGCTGTGGTCAGCTCATGCTGGGAGCTCATATCCCCTCACATTTAAGACCAGGACATGAAACACCAAGCCAGGGAAAGAGAAAAACACACACATGGTCTGTTGGCACTAAATGGGAGGGACAAATACTAGAACCTGCTTCACCAGCTTGCAAGAGCATTTTCAAAGTGAGGAATCTCTGATTTTAGGGGCTGTGTAAGAGGAATCGGGGTACAAGAGGAAACAGACATCTGTCACAGCAAATTGAATTACTATTATTTCTGAGAACAATTCCAGAAATGCCCCAACACATAAGATATGTCAAATATAGTTGAGCTTCATGCTGGCCTTTACTCTTTCTGAATTAATCCTTAAAAAATATTTTCGCTGGCACCAGATTCCTGATTTTCTTTTTTAATTGAAATATAATTTACATATAACATTCACTTTTTAAAGTGTACAGTTCAGTGGTTTTTAGTATATTCACAAGGTAATACAACTATCACTGCTTTCTAATTTTAGACCATTTTGTCATCCCAAAAAGAAAGCCTCTACCCATTAGCAGTCATTCTCCCTTCTCTCCTTCTCTTCCAAACCCCCAGCAGCTCCTGGAAGCTACTAATCCCCTTTCTGTCTCTGTGGATCTGCCTATTCAGACATTTCATACACATAAAGACATACAATATGTGACCGTTTGTGTCTGACTTCTTACACTTGGTACAATATTTTGAAGACACATCCATGCTAATGGACATTTGGGATGTTTCTACTTTTTGACCATTATGACTGATGCCATAAGAACATGTTTATATGAGATTTTGAGTAGACATGTTCTCAATTCTCATGGAAACAGACCTATTTTTTTGTTTTTCGGCCCTTGTCCTGGAAGAATCTTATGGACTAAGAGGCCATAGCTGTACCTCATCTTCTTAGTGGATCAGAAATAACACACCTAAGCACCTCACCCACAGCCCTGCCCAGTTCTGCCCAGGAGGCTCTGAAGGAAGGTTGTCATAGTCAGTGGCTCTGTGCAGATGAGCATTGGCCACAGCTAGATACTGCTGGACAGGCATAATGTCTGTGCCCCAAACCTTCCTTGACTCTTGTTCCCAAAGAATCAGGACCAGAAATATTCACCTGGCTTTTAAGGCCTTAGACAACTTCCATGGACTTTAGGGGTTCCTCCTTCAACAAACTGCCTGTCTAGGTAGGCTGGTCAGCTACTACTCCACAGAGGCTCACAGGAACATTTTGGTCCCTGTGGCTTTGCTCAGGGTGGTCCTCATACCTACAGTGTCTGTGTCTTGTTCTTCCATCAAAGCTCAATGCAAGACCTACTTCCTTCATGAAGACTTCCCAGGAAGCAGACTACAGTGGATCTGGCTGATCCCTTCCTAATTTGAGGAGCACTTATTTTTTTGCAACCACAGATTTTGGTCCACTGTTCTGCACCTGGCCTTGCGCGCCATTCACTTCCCATGACAGCATTGTCCAGGTCAAGAACATACCTGTCAGTGTCTTGCAGATCACAGCATGAAAACCACTTCTATCTCTGACTAGCTGGATTGCCTTTGGTAGTTACTTGACCTTTCTGAACCTCTATTTTCCTCACTTGTAAAATAGCAAAACTAATGATACCCACCAAAAAGGAATCTTATAAACGCTGGATGAGATAATACAAGCATGAGGCATCCATCATGACCTTGGCACACTCCATGTGCTTATCAAATGGAAGGGTGGTATTGATGTGGCGCTGCCAATGGGGTATTTATATGTCTTGTCTTCCCCAATTGTAAGTGCCATGAGGACCAAGGGTCCCATCTTCCACTGATTTGTAACCCAAAGCCATACTCAGCACGATGGATTGAATACAGCTTGGCTCCAGAAAATATTTATTTGTTGATCACCAGAGTATCAGAGATATTCTTCCAAAGGTCCTAGCTTTTTTTTCTACAAGATTTTTATATTCTGCTATAAGCTTCCTGGTGATATTTCTAGTAAGTGCCTAGCTTAGCTGACTCAGAGAAGCCATGGGGTCTCTTTAGCAAATCCCACAGGTCACTTTGCCCTGGGGAAGAGGTGAGGTGATTTCTGATTGGGAATTTAATGTTTTGAAATCATAGGACAATAGAGGGTTAGAATTGGAATAAAGTTAAGGGTCATCTGGTCTGACGCACATATTTCATAGATGTAAACACACAAGGTCCAGGAAGTTAAAAACCACCTGAAGTCATATTACTAGTGGTTGTAATGAGAATCTAGCTATTTTTACTTAACTCTCAAAAATACTATGAGTAATATACACCCATAGACTACAAAAATTAAATAATAAAAAAGATTAAATAGTTGAAAGTGATTTTCCATCCTACCTTAAACCCTAGTCTAATTTCCCAGAAGAAAATATTAACAATTCCTTTGAAAGACTTTCAGAAATTTTTAACGCATAAACAAATATATGTGTAGACATCTTTTTAAAAATATTCTGCTGCTGTACATGGCTTTTTTGTCTTACTAATATATCTTGTAAATGTTTCCATATTAGCATATATGGATCTGTGTCATTCTTTTTTATTGCTACATCATATTTTGCTATAAGGATGTACTTTAATTTTAACCAAATTCCCTATTTGTAGACATTTAGCTTGATTCCAATTTTTTTTTTACTAGTCACTAATCAACATCTTTATGCATGGGAAATCATATTTGCAGTATACATTCCTAGAGTTGAAATTGGTAAGTCACAGGGTCTATGTAGATCTTATTGCTGTTTTTGTCTGTGTGGTTTGTTTTTTAGATCTTTTTAGGTTGCTTTCCAACTCAACGATAAGCTCCATTATCCCTGGCAAGTTATCCTACCTCTCTGAGTTTCAGTTTCTTCATCTAGAAAATGAAGATAACATTCTCTAAAGGGAGTAGTTGCAAGGACTAAATGAGGAAATCACTGCCTCGTAAACTCTTAAGTCTTACAACATCAGATCAATTCCCGGGGGTGTCATCCCCGTTCACCCAGACTAAAGTTGATCCATCCATTACTCACACTCATTACACCCAACTTGCAGCATTTATGACATATTTTAAACAAAATTAACTTATTTTCTGTCTCCCCTACTGGATATAAGCATCACGTAGACAAGAACCTCAGATTTCTGTTCACTGGTGTATACACAGCATTTGGCGTCATGTCTGACCCAGTATGTGCACAGGAAATCTGTTGAATGAGTTCATGAATGGGCCAAGTGCTCTGCATGCATTCTTGTTAAATCCTCCTAAGGAGCTATGAGATTTGTATTATTATTCTCCTCACTTTAGAGATCAGGAAACTGAGACCTGGAGAGGTTACATGTCTTACCTAAGGTCACACAGCTACAGAATGGTGAAGGTGCATTTGAATTCAAGTTTATCTGACCCTAGAACTTGCATTCTTTTTTTTTTGAGTTGGAGTCTCACTCTGTCGCCCAGACTGGAGTGCAGTGGCCGCTCCCGGCCACCGCAACCTCGTCCTGCTGGGCACCAGCGATCCTTCCGCCTCAGCCTTCCCAGTAGCCAGAATTACAGGCATGCGCTACCACACCCAGCTGATTTTTTGATTTATTGTAGAGATGAGGTCTCACTGCCCAGGCGGGTCTTGAACCCATGGGCTCAGGCAATCCACTCACCTCAGCCTCCCAAAGGCGCGGGATTACAAGCTGAGCCACCGAGCCCGGCATAGAACTTGCATTCTTTACCATCCTGATCTTCTGCTAAAATCTTTCTCAATTTCCCCTGGCCTTTGTTGTTGGTTAAGGTTTTCCTTGGTTCATCTGATGTTTTACAGTCTTTATAGAAGAGAGATCAAGGATTTTTGATCCCACCGAAGTCTTTCTCAATGGGTTTCTTTCTAAATTGTGTTATTATTTTCCCAAATTCTAATTTTTTAAAAAAGATAAAAACCCAGCACCCAGCATTGCTGATATGCATCAGCTTGCCCTCCTTTGCAGTGGGCAAGCTGATTCTGGGAGTGGAAGGTGCCAAGGACGGACTCAAGCAAGGAACATCACACCAGAGGTTGTCTGGGGCCCAAAGCTGGAGCAACCAGGGGCTAGGAAAATAGCCCCTAGGCATGTGCCCATCTTTCTGCGTGGTGACCCTATGAGGGTGCTACGAGCTTTTTGCTTCCATGACTCTTCCCTCTGTGTATGTGTTTCTCTTTCACCTCCTTTTTTTTTGGCACTACTGGTTACATTTTCCATTATAAAGACCACACTGGCTTCCACTAATAGCTCGGGATATTCTGGAAGTTTTTCATTTCACAGCGCAGATTCCAGTACAGGTTCCAAAATGATCTCAAGATGAGCTGGTGTCCAGAAACTAATCCAAAAAGGCCTCAGGGTCTAGGCAGGAACGACCACACCCAGAGCTTCTCAAGTACAGAGAATGATCTCAGTACCAATCACAGAGCTTCCTACAACAGAAAGGGCCCCAGTATAACCACTGATTCCAGAGCAACTCAGAGTTTCAGCATGGATTCTCATGTACAGCCAATCATCTTAGAGCTCTCTAGCCCAGTGCTAGTAAGAACTAGCAAGGGCAGAGAGTGCTTCTCTAAATTAAATAGAGCTGTATCCTAGAATCTAAAGGCATTTTGTTTCTAAGAGAACAGAAAAGTGAAAGAGGATGGGCTTTGCAGACAGGCCTGGGGTTGAATCCAAGTGGCCCATTTAGTGGTTAGATGACCTTTAACAGAAAAGTCAACCACTTCTTTGAAGATCAGTTTATTTGCCAGTGAAATGGGTATATCCCTCCCTAGCAGAATTACGATAAGGATCAAAATACCCTAAATAGATGCCCGATAAAGACTAGATGCTAGACGATGGATTTATATAGCCTTCTATAGAGATTCCAGGATCCTTGAGGGCAGGGCAATGTTCTGCTTTGCTTTTGAATTCCTCAAATAATGTTGCAACAGCCTAGACCCGTGAGAATTGCCCTTAAACAAAAATTCTTGCCTAGTTGAATTTGAAATCTTCTCTTGGTCTTCTCTGACCATGTGAATGGATGCAAACACCAAGGTCCAGTATCCTGACTAGGGTCCAGAAATGCGAGTGACCTTAGCCCCAAGTAGAAAACACCATTTGTATTATTCCTAAGTCTTGTCACCTGCAGGTGGCACCCACTGAGCTTCTGGCTTTCTGCTCTTTGAATCACAAAGCCACGGGTCTGGAAAAGACATTAGGGATAATCTCATTGCACCTGCCCCTCCCCTGGACAGGGACTGCCAATGCAGGCAGCTTCAGTGACGGATGCCGCTCCTGCTGATATTAAATGCATAATTAATGAAACCATAAGAAGAAGACAAGGTGTGTTCCAGGCAGGGTACAGAAAACAAATTCATTCTCACACAGGGGGAAGAAAAGGTAGAACAAAGATAAACCTGAAAAAATGGTCCTATTTTTGGGTACTTTTCAGTAAATATCTACAGAAGCCTCATTAGAAAAAGAGACTTACTTTGGAACATTGGCCATACTCCTGTTTTACTTGTGGGTGTGACAGTCCCAGGCAATGTTGTAGTGGACAGAAACAGGATTCCGCTACTGTCCTGTTTATCAGGGACTGACATGAGTTTCCAGCCCTGACTCACTTAGGGTCATTGTCATAACCATCATTAAAATAATGTTGTTATTAGTATTATTATTAGCTAACATTTATTAAATGGCTACTGTGATCCCAGTACTATACTAAGTGCTTCACATGAATTAATTCACTTAATCCTCCAAGCAATAGGACATCCTACTATGAAAATCCTAATTTAATGTTGAGGAAACTGAGGCACGTGGGGTAAAGTAATTTGCCTAAAGTCATATGGCTCATAAGCTCAAACTTTCCATGTATGAAACCTTCAATCTCTGTGTGTCTCTCAGATACAGATTTTCTTTCAGGGAAACAGGATAAGACTTAATGGAATGACAGGAAGGACTGAAGCCGAGCTTCTCTTGGAAAATATCCTCCGACCATGGAGGTGAGCGAAGTCAGGACAGCAAGTCCAAGGCTGCTACTGGTGATGCCCATGGAAAGAGACAAACAAACAGCTTGCAGTTTTATGGCCCAAATGCTGCCATCGCTGGGCCCTGGGTATGTTGTTCCAAGTCACCCCTCCAAAAAAGCTATGGCCTTACTAACTTTTCTGTGTGCACCCATAACCAGAGACTGCAGTCATCTGGGCCACATTGGAAAGAGAATCAAACATCTATCCTGCTTCAAAACAGCTGGAGAGACATGTTTGTTCCCCTGTCAAAGTTTTATAATGGAGAGGTAAACTGCCACCCAGACCCTGCCAGGTGGTCAACCCAATATAGTAGTGAAACCCCATATCTGGTGTGTGGCTGTGGTTATCTGTGTGGGCCTTGGTGCCAACCATTGCTGAGTTCTGGTTCCAACTCTGCATGATGTTCTATGTGACATCAGGCTATCTACTCATCCCTTAGTCTTACCTCCAGGGTCCTTAAAGCAGAAATAAACACACACACACACACACACACACACACAAAATATATATATATAATATATTAGTAGCTAGCTCATAGGGACTGAAAAAGATAATGCCCTTCCATAGCTTCTCATGAGATCCAGCAGGTTTAAGCCATCAGAAAATGACAGCTACTCATTTTAGCATCATTCTCATTATGCTTCAGTTACCTGATCTGAATGCCAGGTAGTGCAAGAGAATTTTGTTCAAAGATAATGCTCACACTCTCAGCTCAACCAAAACTTATGAGGTTGGTGCTCTCAGTAGGGTAAATCTCACAGGCCTCAGCCCAGACATCACCTTTTCAAAGGAGACCTACTATGTGCCCAGCACAGTGCACAACATTACTGTGAGCTCAAGGTCTTCGCACTCAGGACATTTACATTCTACCGGAGGAAAGAGGGAAAACATGTGGGAAGATGAGTAAAAAAGATGATTTCCAATGACATTCAGTGCTATGAAGAGACTCCAAGAGATCAAGTGATGTCAAATGACCACAGGGTTGGTGGGGGTGACCCTCAGAGAGTAGTCAGGCAGGGGAGGTCTCCAAAAGGAGGAAGTATCTGAACAGAAACTTGTGGAACTTTATAAGTGGATTCTCCCAGCAAGCCACCTGTCACATTCCAGTTCTGGAAAAGCCCTACGAAGTAGAGAGGGTAGTGGCTGGCAATTTACAGGTGAGTCATCTGGGGGCATGGATGTAGACCAGGTCTTGCCTGAAGTTGCTCAGTTGGTAGGAGACGAAAGCCCAGATGGGAACTGAACACCCTAGATGAGCAGGCAGGAAAACGCCTTTATCCCTTCATCCCAGTTCACCGGGCTCAGTGACTTCTACTCCATAATCTTCCACTGCAAGAGATCCTGGGGTCAGGGACTTCTCTGGAGGGGATCCCCTCTGGGGGCCTTCACTCTCATATCTCCAGCCAGAGACAGCAGTCCAGACTTTCCCACAGGCTTCGAAGAGTTTGTTCTTCTTGGACCTGGACTTGAACCTGGGGCAGGTATGTCCCTCTGTGTGCCCCAGGGACATGCTTTTATGTCCCTGAATCTCTCAGAGGTCTAGATTTTGGTTGAGCATAAATGTGACTTTTAAAGGAATCAGGAAGCCACAAAAATGCCCTTGGAAGCTTTATTGTAAATGATTTTCAGTGGCTATGATTGGCTGCATTTTGGCTCCAGGGAATAGAAAAGAAAAAAGGTGTTATGTTTTTAAAAGGCAGTACTCTTCTGACAATGAATGAACACATCTTCTCATCAGCACAAGGCCCATTATATAGTCATATTTGCATAAGCTGTTCAGTTGATGACTATTTAATCAAGGCTCTGGTTGAAAACCCAAGAACCTTCCTCCTCACTCACACCCTTCTGTGAAAATCCCCAGAGACACTGACATCTTCTGTGGGCTGGGCTCAGGATGTGTCTGAGGTGCAATCAGCCCAAGATGCCAGAGCAGCCCTGGCAGCTCCCAGGGCCGTTCTGGTGCCCATCCCATACTCACCTGGAACTCAAAGTTTGTGTGTTCCAGGAACTTCTGGTTCATAGTTTCTGCAAACTTGTTGATAGCTCTCAGGAAGACCCTGGAAGGGAGGATAAGGTTACTAGACCATTTGAACATGATCCCTCAGGCTCTTCCCCACCCTCTGCCCTGTGCCAGACCTATCTTGTTTCTGGGAGAGGCTCAAAGACCAAACACTGTTTTAGAGACATCAGCTAACCCTCACACTTGGCTGGACTCGGTGGCTCATGCCTATAATCCTAGCACTTTGTGAGGGCAAGGAGGGAGGATCACTTGAGCTAGGAGTTTGAGGCCAGCCTGGGCAATATAGTAAGACTTCATCTCTACAAAAAATTTTTAAAAATTAGCTGGGCATGGTGGCAGGGACCTGTAGCCTCAGCTAGTCGGGAGGCTGAAGAAGGTAGATCCCTTCAGCCCAGGAGTTAGAAGCTGTGGTAAGCCGTGACTATGCCACTGCACTCCAGTCTGGGCAACAGAGTGAATGAGACCCCAACTTAAAACCAAAAAAAAACAAACAAGCAAAAATCCAACTGCTCACACAAGACCTGGAGCTGTTTGCCTTGTAAGAATTCATGAACTGTTTGATTTCTTTTTAAAAATTAGCATAGGCGTATGTCTAAGATATTATAAGCTTATGGCAGAAAATTCATGCCAACTGGAAAAAATGTTAAGATAAATCACCCCCTCCCAAAACAAACAAACATGCCACCAAATGCTATCCTCTATCAAAAACTGTCATCCACAGTTTGATGAACATAATTTCAAAGGTCTCCCTAGACATATATGCACGAATGATATTTTAAAGATATCATTTTGATAAATGGGGTTATACAATAAATGTTGTTTCACAGCCTGTCTTTTTTACTCGACAATAAATTGTGTGCTCCTTTCATGCCAATGAACCTAGATATACATCATCCTTTTTAATCACTGAAGAGCATTCCACTGTATGAATGTATCATGGTGTGTTTAATCAGTTTCTTATTGATGGATCTTTTTGTTGTTTCTCAGCTTTTTCTGTGATAAACAATGCTCCAATGAACATTCTTCTGTGTATCTCTTATACCTCTTGTATAAATCTCTTCTCCAGTATGTTTTCCAAGAAATAATACAAGTCAAATGTCCCTCACATTCTGGTATGTTATCAAATCATGTGTCTCTTTAAATATCTTCCTGTCTACCTCATTCTCTCCTTCCTCCCTGCCAAGCCCTACTGACTGGTCTTGTGGCTTCCTATCTTCTGTCCCTTAAACCTCAAAGGCACCTTGGCTAAGGAACAGCTCCAACCACATGTCACTGACTCCAATGGCTCCCCACTGCCACAGGGTAAAATCCAAACTCTTATCTTGATAGTCACTACTCTTCACAACTGGATCCCAACCTTTTTTTTCTAGATAACCTTATTTCTGAGTACTTATTTCTGAGTACCTAGCCATGTTCTTTCTTTGGGTAGAAGACTCCTCCTGATCTAATCTCTAAAAGTCAAGATTCTGCTTATCCTTCAAGGTCTGGTTCCAAAGCCTCTCTCATGAAGTCATCTATCATTCCTCCAGCCTTAAGTGATTGTGATCTCCTCCAGTCTCTGAGGGTGTTTCCTATACCCCTCTGGCTACCCCCATTTTATCTCCTGCTGTCTGTATGCAGCCAAGTCTTCTCTTTTAGGCTGTGAGCTTCCAGAAGGCAGGGTCTTGCTGCATCTTTGTGTCTCCTCCCCACAAAGGATACTCATTGCAATTCCCTTTCCCAGCATTCAACATGATCTAGGATGTTTTCCTTGTACGACTCAGTGACATGTCTCCTCCACTAGATTGAACTCTCCTTGAAATCAGAGACTCTCCCCATAATTTCATGTACCCCCTAATCCACGTGGTATTGACCCCCAAATTTGTATCTTGATCCCTGGTCTCTCCCATAAACAATAGCTTGCATTCCAGCTCTCTACTCTATATCCCTACTTGGATGACTAATAGTCATCTCATACACATAGATATATGCATAAAGAAAATGTGAGTATATATACACCATGAAATACAACCATAAAAAAGAATGAAACCATGTCCTTTGCAGTCATATAGATTGAACTGGAGGTCATCATCCTAAGTGAACTGACTCAGAAACAGAAAACCAAACACATGTTCTCACTCATATGCAGGAGCTAAATGGTCACAAAGATGGAAATAATAGACACTGGGGACACCAGCAGAGAAGGAGGTGGGGGAGGGTGGTTAGGGTTTAGAAATTGCCTATGGGGTACAATGTTCACTATCTGGGGAATAGCCCATCTGAGACCCACTCCCCACCATTCACAGTGTGTCTATGTAATGAACATGCATGTGTACCTCCTGGATCTAAAATGAAAATGGAAAAAAAAAAAAAAGAACTAAACTCTTAACACCTACTCTCACCACCTCCAAATACTTATTTCCGGAGTCTTCCCATTTAAGCTAAGAACAACTCCATTCTTTCAAATGCTCAAAGGAAAAACAACAACATTGGTAACAATACCTTTGACTTTTGTCTTTCTCTCATATCCTACACCTGGCCTGTCAGCACATACTCTTAGCAATACTTTCGGAATATATCCAGGATTCAACTACTTCACACCCACTGCCACTGACTTGAACCAAGTCTCATGGTTGTGATGCGGCTATTGTGTGTGTGTGCTTGTCAACTCTTAGAGAGCAGGGACCAGATCTTACCCATACTACTATCTATCACTTTTTAACAGAGGACAATCAATAACTATCTGTCCATTGGCTGGTCCGGGGAAACACCCACTTGGCCTACCTGAGTCATATTGGGAAGCTGATCAAAAAATGATGGTGCGAGCAGGTTATTGATGTGGGCAAAAATTGGGGTTCAATTCTGTCTGGGCACCTCTAAGAGATTTTCTAGAACACGTGCATATCAGAAGTGTCCTCTCACAGGGGTCATAGCAGCTGTGCTATTTATCCACTAACACCAGCCCCTTACTGGTTGAAAGTTGTTTCTATGAGCATGAAGTCCCTGGTACCTCTGTCCTGCCCTGTAGGTGAGCTGAGCACTCTGCAGCCAGAGAAAGCCCAGAGAAAGAAAGAAGCTCTCAGGATATGTGGGAAATGTCCACTGAACTGTATTACATTTTGGGTGGGTAAGGTATCCACATTATTTGCTATATTGGGCATACTTTGCCAAGAATGCCGGGTCAGGTGTTCACTAAACACTTAAATGTTTGCTGAATGCAGAAGCAGCGTAACCTGATATTGAGAGCACAGGATTTGGGAACACACACACACACACACACACACACACACACACACACACACACACACACACGTGATTCCTGGTTTTGCCACTTTCCAGCTGTGTAGATTTGGGACATGTTAATATCACCTCTGAAGTCTCAGTCTCCTCCCTTGTGAAATAGCAGTAATGTAACCTCTTTCACAGGGTCACTGCAGGGTTTCATGGGCAAAGTCTTGGTAAGTGCTGAGTTCAGCACCTGACACACAGTGTTACTGACACACAGTGACAACAGTAACTCAGTAGCTGAGGTTTCTTCGGTCCCCTTTGGATTGCTTCATTTTTCTTCTAAAGACAGGGGCCGACAGCAAAATGGACAGGAAGCAGTTAGCAGCCAGTTTTGAGGCAGGCAGGACTTTGCAAAGACAGAAAAAAATCTGCCACCCCATCAGGCTGTCAAAAAGTGAGATTTCTTTGGTTTTGCTATTCTGTCATTTGCTAATAGGCCTTTGAAACAACATCTATATTTTCCCCCTTAAAGATTAGCTATCTGATTCCCCAGATGGAAATGCATTGAGTGGCTGTCATATTATGTATACACATCTCAGAATCTCGAATACAATACCAAAATGAAAGATTTTCTATATTCCTAGCCGCAACAAAGCTATCAGTAGTTCCAGTAACAGTCATTATTTTAGTTGTCAACCTCAGCCTGTCTCCAGCTCTCAAAGGCCAGTCCAATAACCAGGAAATTGACCAGCCCCTTATGCTGATATCAGGGATTAGTAGTACGTAAATCAAGGTTCCTCCTTCTCTCTAGATTCTTCCACAGCCACACACTAGGATTCAGAATGTCACTTAACTTTGGTTTCCCATGTTTGGGTTTGGAAAAGTAGGTCCTTCTTCTTCTTTTTAAACTTTGTATTTAAAGCCTAAACACTAATATGGTGAAGTGGGTTGGAATGAAAACACACTCAACTGTTACTCTCAGTGATGAACGTGAATTGTTGAAAACAAAGTTCATTATCAGATTTCAATTTAACACTCCCTGTAGCTCATCCATGATGCTTAGCAGTCTGTATAAAAGTAATATCAATCACAATGGTTATCAACTATGTGCTCAGCTAAGTGTGCTGCATAAATTCTTTTCATCATTATTTTTTCTAATTCTCACATTAAGTCTCTGAGTTAGATATGGTTTCCATTTTAGAGATGTGAGTTTAGGTAACTTTCCCAATAACCCAATCATTACATGTAGAATCACGATTTAAAAGAAGGCAGGCTGCCTTTAGAATCTACGGATTTAACACTATGCGATTTTATCCACAAGTACATCTATGCAATTCTGTTCAAGCCAAGCTGTGAACACACTTTATTAACAATACCAATGATGTCTTAGTCATGAATTTTTTGCCTAGGTTGACATCCAGAAGAATTTTTCCTAGGTTCTCTTGCAGAATTTTTATAGTTTCAGGTCTTACATGTAAGTCTTTAATTCATCTTGAGCTAATTTTTGTATATGATGAGGGAGATGGGTCCAGTTTCATTCTTCTGCATAAGGCTAGCAAATTTTCCCAAACAGTATGGAGACTTCTCAAAGAACTAAAAGTAGAACTAACATTTGATTCAGCAATCCCACTACTGGGTATCTACCCAAAGGAAAAGAAACCATTGTATCAAAAGATACCAGCACTCATATGCTTACAGGAGCATTATTCATGATAGCAAAGTTATTGAATCAACATAAGTGTCTATCAACAGATGACTGAATTAAGAAAATGTGGTGTGTATATATATGCATACACCATAGAATACTACTCAGCCATAACAAGGAATGAAATCATGTCTTTTGCAGCAATGTGGATGGAACTGGAGGCTGTTTAAGTGAAATGACTCAGAAACAGAAAATCAAATACTGCATGTTCTCATTTGTAAATGGGAGTTAAAGAATGTGTACACATGGACATAGAGAGTGGAATAATAGACACTAGAGACTTGGAAAGGTGGAAGGTTAGGAGGAAGATGAGGAATGAGAAATCACCTAAAGGGTACAATATATACTATTCAAGTGAGTTCACGTGATGGTAACAATAAATGCCCAGACTTTACCACTACAAAATATATCCATGTAACAAAACCACACTTATACTCCCTAAGTCTATACAAATAAATATATATAAAAATAATATTAACAATGATGGAAGTATCAATAGTTATCATGTATATATCCTATGTAAGAGCTCTACAGACAGTATTTCATTTAATTCTATACACTGAAGCAGGAACTATTGCTAAACTCATTTAACAAAAGAGGAAACTGAGCCTTAGAAAGACCAAACAATTTCCCCACATTCACACAGCTAATAAGCAGCAGAGTACATACCCAATCTCAGGTTGACCTTTTTCTAAAGCGCTTGTTTTAGGAGGATGCCCTGGCTCCTTGGAAGCTTGGCCTGACATGAACTTCTGGTACTGGCCTGCTTCTACGCACGACCACCACGCACATGGTCCTTCACACTCTGCTATGCCATCCTGCTGCCTTTGCTCACAGTTGACCGGGCCCAAGGGTCAGCACTTGACTCAAAGTCTTTCATGAGAGGCCAGCAGCCCACAGGTGGTCTTATAGGCAGTACTGCCCAATGGGGATACCCAAGTCTGAACAGAAGCCAATCAAATCCTTCTAGGCAGTCCAAAAGGAGAAAGAATGCCATGAGCAGCAGTCATGAGCAGCTGATTACACGAGGAAGCAGAAGCCACATGCAATGGAGCAGGGAAATAGAGAAGGCAGTTGCTGTGAGTAGAAGATGGCAGGAATAGGACCCAAACCCGGTGTTGGTATCTTGAAAACTGTTCCGCATGAGTCCTCGTGGTGGCTGCCGGCTGGGGTCCTCAGCTTTCTACATCCCCCCATGTGGCAGAACAAACCCTTGTCAGCCTGTACACACTACATGCACAACTCTCTGGCCTGGATCCAGGGATGGAAGGTACACAGAGGCTTCTATGAGGTTTCCGGGGCCACCTCCCCAATCAGCCATTCTGCTGGGCTGTAGTCACAGGTTGGGTGCTTGACCTCCGTGAATCTCCACTGCCCCATCATAAAATGGACCATGTGTGAAGACTAACTGAGATGCAGTCTGTGAAGGGGGGCCCAGTGCCTCAGCACGAGGAAGTCCTTGGTAAATGTCAGTTGTTCTTAGCATTATCCTTCAGTGCCTGCTGCCTCTCAGCTCTGGGGCAGGTGGATCTGGGCAGGTAATACTCTGGTGTGATAACAGAACCAGCCCGTGCCCACTGATTGTATGGCATGACTAGGGCAGGCATGCCCCATCTGATGATATTCACTGAGGAAGGACAAAGGCCGCTCTGAATCCCATTCCCCTCCCCCAGGTGGCTCATGGGATTGTAGTCGATTCTACTGGTCAAAACTTGAAGAAAGAACTAAAAGAGTTGGCCTGGAGACAGGAGGTCTTATCCCTCTCTTGAGGCACTGAGATACCCCTTCTCCCAGAGCCTTTAAGCCGCTTCCTTTGCAACACACAAAATGCTCCCTGCACTGAAAGGTTAGAGTGAATCAGCAAATTCCAGCTCCGTGTCAGGGTAGGGCTCACCCAAGTGCCTGCCGACATTTCCTGCATAATTTGGGATTCCAGTTAGGGATGCAGCAAGCTCCCAGGATCTGGAGTCCGGCAGTCGGCTGGCGTGAGGATTAGGTGTGCTGCTCTGGTGAAAGAAACTGTGAAGACCGGAAACCACCCCAAGTGACACTGCAGATCAGGGAACTGCAGTACCTGTGAGGACAACTATGTACATAGGATTTCATTTTTAAAAGCATATGGTATTTAGGTATCTATTGATATTTTTTGTAAAGAGATTTTATGCTTAATTACATGACTTTTAATTTTATTGTATATGTGATCTAATACACAAAGAAAGTTAAAATTGCTTCTCCAAACCACACTGTAAATGAAAACTTACAACCTTTTGAGGACTTTGTAAAAAATGTGGGGTTCTAGAGCCCTCAGAAGGTCTGATGAAATAAGTTTCTTGAAAACCAAAAACTATAAAAAAAATAAAATAAAAATAAAAAACCACGAAGAGGCTTCTTTTTTTTTCCGGATGATGTGGGTTGAAGGAGGTGGGACTGCAAGAATAAATAGTCACTACAAATGAAGGTACATAGGACGAAGGGCAAGTGAGTGTCAGGGCTCATCAGCTCTCTGATGGAAGCACTAGCGAATGGCTGAGCCCTGCTCTACTCACCTCCTAGGGTCAATTGCTGTGGCCCTACTGTATACCTAAGGTAGGTAAGATCGAGTCCAGATTTTCCTCTTCAGTGAAGTGTTTTAGACACACCCAGACCGTAGGAATATAAAAATAGTAACCAACAGGACGAAGTGCTTGTTGTGTGCCAAATACTGTTCTGACGACTTTTTGCATATTACTTCACTGTAGTCCCCACAAACATCCTTTGTGATAGGTGCTATTATTGGCTCCATTTTACAGCAAGGAAAACTGAGTTCAGAGTGGTTAAGTAACTTTCCCCAAGTCATAAAACTATTAAATGGTGGAGATGGGATTTGAATCCAGGCAGTCATGAGTCTTCTCCATGCTGCTCCTGGGCTCTGAACTCATGACAGTGCCTGTAGCACTTAGTCACATTTCCACAGAAATTTTGACTGTCTCCCCTGCTAGACTGAAAGCCCTCTGCCTGCCTTCTGGGACTGTAGCTTAACTGGGTCTCGTTTCCTAGAGCCATGGATGCACATGACATACAATAAATATTTGTTGGCTGTTTGCATTTAGGGAAACTTTAGGGATGTGTTTTAGTCCCCAAGGCTTCTCAAAATGTTGAATTTCCAGGTCGAGGTGCAGAGGGAAGAGGGAAAAGTGGCTTCTAGGCTTCTTGTTCATTTACAACACTGTAAAGAACTTGATCATTGAAAAATTAACTGCATCATGTAAATCAGATCTTACTGAGCATTGCATCTTACCCAAAAGAAAAAAATGGTCTAACAGGAAGTATTTCTTGAGTAGATGTGTCACTACGTCTGCATTCACAAACAGCACACAGCTGGGGAGACATTCAAAGCTAGAGAGTCTACTCCCTTTTCCAACAAATAGATAAATAAATAATAGATGACTAATGTATACATACATAAATCATAAGTGATAATAGAAAAATTATAAATGCAGGCAAATTATAAAACATTTAGATAAAAGGGGAAGGAAGAAAGGGAGGGAGGGGAGGAAGAGAGGGAGGGAGGAAAGTTAGTTGGAATGTTCAGACTTACTGATAAGTGAAGTTGGCCTTAGACACATGAATTAGTTGTGTATTTTTGGAGAAGAAAAAATGGTATTCCAGGGCACCCTGGTCTGAGCTAAGCCATGGGCTCTGTTCTATTTGTCCAAATTAGGTCGAAAGTTTCCACTAACCGTTTGCATTACCTTGGCAAGCTTCGCCTCTTTGCGCTTCAGTTTGCGTATCTGTACAAAATACTTAATAATGTGGAGGCTTAGGGTATGGACTGTGATCAAATGGCATCTGTTTCTTATTAGCAATGCAACAGTGATTGTGCTACTTATCTATTCTTGGCCTCAGCTTCCTCACACATAAAATGCGGATCACAATAGTTCTACATTATTTAAAGTTTTTGTGAGGATTAAATGAGCTAATATACGTAAAGCATTTACAACAGGGATGGATGTAGGTGCTTCATAAATGTTAGCTATTATAATTCACACAAAATGCAAAAACAGTGAGAAACTTTCATGTGCTCCATAAATATATGAGATCACTGAGGTCAGAAGATGAAGGAAACTGACAAATTGAGCTATGTGCCTGCAAGATGAAAAATAGACATCTTTTCTGGTTGATATTAGCACATGCTTCTCTAGTCCAAGGTAAATCTGTCATTATCCCCCAATGATGGCAATGCTACCATTTATTGAGTTCTTCCTAGATACAGACACTGTGCTAAGAAATAACTCATTCTATTTTCATATACACAAAGAAATTTCCATGACATGAAGACTCGCATTATCCCCATTTTACAGATAGGGAAACTGACACTCTGAGAGGTTAAATGACTTTCCAAGAAAGGGAAAGTGGCAGGAGTCTAAGGAGTCTAAACTCCAGGCTGTGTTCTTGAGTCTTTTTTTTTTTTTTTTTTTTTTAATATAAGAACATAAGTACTCGGCTGATCTTTCAGAGATACAAATGTTTCTATTTAGGAGACAATTCTACTTTCGTAGTTCCCTTAAAAAATTATATTCTAATTTTCTAGGTATGAAGAAACAAGGACCATTGTGTCATCTTTGAGGGTCTGTCCCAAAAATGACTCAAGCCCGAAGCAAGCTGGGATTTCAGGAGGGGACGTTCCTCTAGGCACTCCCACGGGGACCAGCATGCGTTTCTTCCAGAATGATTGTGATAACAGCTTGGAAGGGGGAACATGCCTGGTCAGGGCTCCAGCCTTCCTGATCCTGTGTCAGTGGTGGATATCTGTGCGTTTGCCTACATACTATTTAGTCCTCTTTCTGGTAACACCTCTGAGATTTTTCTCTGGAGAACTTCTCTCCTGCCTTCCACCTTGCTCCCTGATTTTGTGGTTTGGGTAGAACTGACCATATCACCTCAGTTCCAAAGGTGGGTCATGAAATCCAAGCCTGACTTAACTGCACATTTCATTCTGCTGGTCACAGAGGCTAACAGATGGGCATGTAACCTATAACTCAAGCCAGACCTCTAAAGAGCACTCTGGGGATGTGTGCTGCACCTATTAAAAAAGAGACTTTCCCTTTCTGTTGGGTTTTAAATCCAACAAGGCATATATATACATATATATATGCAATTTCTAGAGCTGATTTCTCCCACCAGAAAGAGAGGGCCTGCCTGAGAATGAAGCCAAGAGAGACAAAAAGCAGAGACAGAGACACAGGTTTATGTCTTTCTTTTTTTTTTTTTTGAGTTGGAGTCTCACTCTGTCACCCAGACTGGAGTACAATGGCCGCTCCTGGCCACTGCAGCCTCGACTTGCTGGGCTCCAGTGATTCTTCCACCTCAGTCTTCCAAGTAGCCAAAACTACAGGCTTGCGTACCATGCCTGGCTAATTTTTTTGATTTATTGTAGAGATGAGGTCTCACCAAGTTGCCCAAGTGGGTCTCGAATCCACAGGTTCAGGCAATTCACTCACCTCGGCCTCCCAAAGCGCAGGATTACAGGCTGAGCCACCGAGCCCGGCCTCTTATGTCATTTTTTAGCATCTGGATACAACCTTGCCTGAAGCCATACTTCTGGGTTCTTTCAGTTATCTGAGTCAGTGAATTCTCTTTTTCCTTAGGAAGTTTGAGTCGGATTTCTTTAATAATCTTAAACAATAAGTATCTTTTGGATACACAAAGTTTATGATACATATTTATGAATGTCTGCGTACTAGGAGCTGGAAACATAGAGATAAATTGCACACTATACTTATCCTCATTCCCTGATGGTGGAATCGCTCATATGAAGAGGTAGTTCTATACAGTGGGGCAAATGCTATAATAGGAAGTCTTAGAAAGATCCACAAAGTAGGGTCAAGAATTTGAAGGGTGCTTTTTATCCTGAGCCTGTTCTAGAAGGGAGGAGGGATATCTGGGGATGTGATGAAAAACCACAGAAGTGTGGACAAGCAGGCAACCACGAGCAGCTGAGTGTATCTCAAACGTAGGGTGAGAAGCAAATGACCACTGCTGCATCTCCCAATGCCTCATGTCATCTAGCACAACTGGAGACGTTATTGATCAGCTGGCAAACAGTGAAGGTACCTACATGCAGTGTATGAGGTGGCGACCACCTCAACTTGAGATGAGTGAACACGGACTCAGGGATGACCAGAAACATACTAGTGTGGCTCAGCACAAAAGGTACACTGCAGCCTTGGAGTCCCCTTGTCAAAAAATTATTAAGAACTACAAGCCGATGATCCCAGACTAGCCAACCGAAGATGGGCCCTTCAGAGCATGAGGTCTTATACAACTGCACAGGTCTCATAACCACAGGAGCTGGCCCGGACATAAGAGCTGAGGATGAACAGGCCTTTGGCCCATGTTGTGGCCTGGGCCTAGTTCCCACCAGTCCTTTAGTCATCTCAAAAACCAGTCTCCTCCCTGTGGGATACAAACAGGGAGAATCAAAGGAGGGCTGGCCCCAGTTGAGAAAGTTCTTTGATGCTGTGTTGCTCAGATGATTTTCTACCATAGCAGAGATTCACAGTGTCAACTTCCTTCTGCCTTGACAAACATCCCCCCTCTCCACCAGCCCCTAAAGCTGACCCAGGAACACTGTAGGAAACTGTGTTTATTAAGTCACATGGCTGGGCACTAAGGTACCCAGGCAGTAGGAGGATCACTTTTGAGAAGATGGACAGGTGAGGGATGGAGGCTGTCAGGGATAGGAGTCAGCTTTCAGATGTGCATGAGATAGAAATTCCCAGACTATATCCAATAACACAATTATTAGGATATAAATGTGTAACATCTTCCCCCTTTTCCTTCCACTTCAGAGAATTCTGCTTTTGCCTTTTTAACATCTTCCCTTATTCCACTCTCTAGAGATATTTCTGTCTTTGCCAGTCAATGCCTGGCTTTTTTAAAATATAAATCAAGGCTGATAGGTAGAAAGAGATAAAACTGGAAGCCAGTATAAGATGAAGGGCATCTCATGGAAAGGAGCTAGAACAAATACAAAAAGTCAAAGAAAAGGGGAGAAGAAGGAAAGAGAAGAGCCAAGAAGATGCTGCGTTAAAGGAAACGATGAATAGAATTTGAGGATAAGGTTCTGCGAAAGGAATAGGGAAACCACAGCATGAGAGAGAGCTCAAAAGTCAAAGGAATGGAGAAAGGAACTCTTAGGAAACACCGTGAGTGTTATGATTTGGATTTCACTTTAGTAGCATGATGCTAGAGATCTCACAATAAAGGCTGAAACGGCTTGTGATCACTTTTATCTTATGATGTGCTGGGTCATATGGGATCCAAGTTATACTTGGGTTACACTGACAGTCCATGAGATGTTAACAGGTATTATACATACATACATATACAGACATACCAAATGTACACCATATGGTTCTGTGGACAAACGTTGTATCCTAAATCCTCTTAGAAAAATCACATTAGCATATTAAAAGCTCTGAGAAGCCCTGCAGCACAGAAGCCTACCCAGTTGTTTAATCCAGTGCTTCCTAAACTTATTTTACTGTATGTCACAGAATGAATTTTATGATTTTTTAAATATGTTTTTTAAAATATATAATTTTTAAAATGATTTCCTAGGCTCTCCTCTCTCAAGAGTTTAGGGAAGGCTTCACAGAAAGGTATGATTTTTTAACTGAGATTTGAAGACTAGAGAAAGTGGGGAGGACTTTTTGAATAGCTTCAAGATGGGTGAGGAGCTCTTTCCTGGGGTTAAAGGTAGGAAGAAAGATATGTTAACATTTTAACTTTTCACCAAGGAGAAACAATTCCTACTTTATCTCTACCAGTGATCATTCAGGTGACTTCCAGGTAAGGGGGCTTTTGGAAGCAAGGGGGCAGCTCACCTATTCTGAACCATGCTCATAGCCATCCAGTCTCCAGGATACACATTCTTCCCAATGAGGTCCTTGAACATGATGAAGGTCTCCATTAAGAAGTCCTGAAACAGCAAAGCATGACACGAATGGCATCCTATTTCATAGGAACTGCCTGGAGGTGCTGAGATCTCATGGGCCCTTTACATTTTTTTTTTCTTTATTATTTTTTGAAGGGAGAGAAAGGAAAGGGGCACAGCCTCTCACAAAATAAATTCAATGAAACCCACAGCAGTGGGTTTTAAGTGGAAACGTGCAAGTTGGCCACCGGAAGACTATTCCATGAATATCAGTGCAACGAGAATATGGGCTGTGACAACGCTTTCAAAATCAGCACTATTAATTCTGTCTTGGGAATAAAAAAGTAAACGTACTCACTGATGTGGCAATTTTATAATCATCTTCCCAAATATGTATTTGAGAAATATCTACACTCTATGAAAGCATCTCAGGTCATTGAGCAAACAAACTATTATTAAAATGAACATTTAATTGGCAGCGTTGTAAACACAGCTAATTCAAACATTACACACACGCACTTGAGCGAATGAGAGGAAACACCATGGCGGGGACTCTTCCTCTCTTTGAAGAGGTTCAAAGTAGAATTCAACACACGTCTTTAGATTTTGCAGTGGGCCATACTGTTCTCTATCTTTGGAGAACACAAATTAAAGACATGTCCAGAGAACTAATACTGGAACCACTGGCACTGGGACCTTCTTGAGCTGGGGTAATGAAGCCATACACCAGTATACTTTAGGCAAAATATAAAATCCAGAGGAAACCCATTCAGAGTTCTTTCTTTAAGCCAGTGGTTTTAACAGCAGAATTCTTTGTTCAAAGAAAGTATCCCCTGAAACCCAATATATAAAATGCTTAAAAGTAGGCCAGGCATGGTGGTTCATGCCTGTAATCCCAGCACTTTGGGAGGCTGAGGTGGGAGGATTGCTTGAGCCCAGGAGTTTGAGACCAACCTAAGCAACATAGGAAGACCTTGTCTCTACAAAAAAATTTAAAAATTAGCCAGTTGTGGTAGCCCACACCTGTAGTCTCAGTCACTCAGTAGGCTGAGATAGGAGGATTTCCTGAGCCCAGGAAGTTAAGGGTGCAATGAGCTGTAATCATGCCACTGCACTTCAGCCTGGACAACCAATTGAGACTCTGATTCAAAAAACCAAACCAAACCAAAACCCAAACCAAAACAAAGCATAAAAGTAGAACAGCTCTGGTTGAATTTTGTGTGTGTGTATGTGTGTGTGTGTGTGTGTGCATGTGAATGGTGGAGGAGAGTAAAACTAGGATGAACATAATTTAAAAATCACTGCTTTAAGCTAAACTGCAAAATTCCGGAAATGGCATTTGTTCCTTTCCAGTAATCTTTGTTTCCAGGGAAAATTACTTCCATCCTTAAAGTCCCAGTTTCCATATCAGCAGAATGGGGATAATATCTACTTCCAAGGGTTCCTGTGAGGGTTAAGTGCCTACTGTCTACAAGATACTCCACACAGAGCCGGGGCTCTTGTAAATGCTCAACACGTGCGTAATGATGATGATGGTGAGTATTATTATTCAACCTCAATGGGGAAGTGTGGATGTCACACAGGCACACCCCCTTCCTACAGGAATGGAGAGGGCTTCGAAGTCATAGATGGAAAACATGGCTTCTGGAAGGGTAGCATGGCGTAAGGGACAGAGTCGAGGTTCAGATCCCAACTCTGTCACACACTAGCTTATGGGGCCTTGAGCAAGCAGATTGTAGATTCACAGTGCAACTCCTAACACCTATGTTATACTGTTGTGAGGATTAGATAAGGAAGGTATATGTTCAATAAGAATTCCCTTTCGGTTTTCCTTCCCCAGAAACCTTCCTTCCATAGGGGATCAAAAATCAGGATTCTTATTTTTCTATTTCTGTGTCCCAAGCCAGAAAGGATTTGGAAGCTGGGGAAAAGGTTTCATCTCTTGCCAATCCTACTCCAATGTGGGGAGTGTCTCACTGTTGAATGGACGAAGGAGTAGGGCACTGGATTTCTAATGATTCCTTTTTTAATAGGCTATGCCCTGAGGTGTGTCCAGTGCTTGGTACCTTTAGTCTCTCCAGGAGAATTGAGAGTGACCCTGGGCAGCAGGACTCCTGATCCTGGAAGTAGTAAGGAGATCGTGACAAAGGTCACTGAGGGCAAAGAGTGCTCTGCTATACCCCAGGACAGGCACACGGGCTGGTTTCCATGTTCATGAAGTAATTCATTGCGGAGATATGAGCCCAGGCCACAGGCAGATAGTCCTGCAGTAGATATGTCCTGAGAAGCTAGAAGAAACAGGCTCAGAGGCCAATTTTCTGTATGCCCCTGTGATCTTAATAGTAGCTACTGTGCTCTCACATAAACTCTTCTCAACTTTGTAACATAAATGATACTATTCCCACTTTACAAATGGAGAAATTGAGTCTTAAGAGAGATTAGGTTGCCCGTGGTCACATAGCTAGCCAGTGACAAATCCTAGCTGCATACCTAAGACTGTATGACTCTGACAGTCATGCTCTTAAACCCCAAGACATTCATGATTCATCAACAAATATTGGTTAAGCCACATCTAGACTATGTGTCAGACATTCAGGTCTCGACTCTGACGTAGACTGAAGACACATGACAGAGGTGAGAAACACTAGAGATAGGGAATCAGAAGTGCACATCTGTAAAGAAACGAAAACTATTCCCCTGAGGTCTGTGGGGAGACCTTCTTGCCTTACACTCCTGAGACTCAAAAGCTCTTTCTCACCCCAAGCATCCTGCAGACTCACCACAAGTTCAGAGCTGGTCTGGAAGGTCTCAATATAGAAGGAATAGTGCTGGTCGCCCATCTGATTCAAGATGGCGGTCATACACGCCACAAAATGACTCTAAAAGAAACAAAGAAAAATTCCATGAAATAGTGGAGAGAGGATCATGGGATTCATCTTCTCTATTTCCTTCACGCCAAACTGGAAGACACACAACCATCCCAGGCAAAGGTAAAAAGGTCCTCCAAGAATGGAGAAGCACTCCAATCAGGACAACACGAGACACTTCCCTGTGAGGAGGTGACTCCTCATGGTTCATTCATCAAAAAGCACTTATTGGACACTGTGTGTGCCTGGGACTGTCATTGGAGTTTCAGAAATAAAAACAAGACTGGTCTATTACCTACCTGCTGCTTGTACACTGAGAAAAGAGCACTGTATGAGTGTCCAGAGTGATGGCCTCAATCAAGGTCCTGGAGAGAGTTTCATTTTCTGATGAATGATTTTTACATATGTAAGTCCCAGTTGTCTCATCTATCAAGTGGGACAATAATCCCTTCGTATCTACCTCCAGAGGAGTATCAAAAGAAGCCGGTGGTTCCTGTTGTACCTTGAAATGAACTAAGTGTCTCTGAGGAGGGATCCGTTGTTGGATCACCATGGACCAGCCAGCGAGAATCCAGCACCTACTGGAGCCTCGCCCTTGGTAAGGGCTGTGAAGTATGAAGGAAATGAGAAGCGATGGCCCTTGCTGTTTATGAGTTTGTCATCTAGCTGAAAATGCAAGATGAACATCCTTGAGAGAAAAAGCCAAAGACACTTAATCTGCAAAGCAGAAAAAGTGGCAGAAGGATTCAAATAAGAGGGAAATCAAGGCAGGGACTTGAAGAGGAGTCCCTGGGAGCAGAGGGAAAGACACACCATTTTATGTGCCAAAATTTTCAGCACAGCTTTTGTTCCTCCAAGGTTTTATGAGTCTATATGAGGGTAAGTTTTCTGTCTGTGCTAGTGTCTGCAAGTAGCTTTAAGGGAGATCTATTCTGGAACCTGGTAAAGGAAGCCTGACCACGAATCCACCAGGGGTGGAAAGTCATTGAGAGTCTTGCAAGATTCCACTGGGGCTGCCATCTTGGTCAAAGGAAGTTCCATTGTGTCCCAGTCCAGCGAAGGCTTGGGAAGATGGGCTGGCTGGAAGTATCGTGTTTGAATTAAAAAAAAAGGGGGGGTGTATTTCAAACCACTGCCTTTTGGTTAAAAATATATAGCCATTATGAAATATATACAGGCATACCTCAGAGATATTTTAGATTTAGCTTTAGACAACCACAATAGAGTAAATATTGCAATAAAAGTAGTCACACAAACTTTTGGGTTTTCCAGTGCATATAAAAGTTAGGTTTACACTAATCCTAGAAGTCTGTTAGATGTACAATAGCATTATGTTTAGAAATAATGTACATTAATTTAAAATACTATATGGCTAAAAAATACTGTATGGTTAAAAAATGCTAACAATCATTTAAGCCTTCAGTGAATTGTAATCTTTCTGCTGGTAGAGGGACTAGTTCAATGTTGATGGCTGTTTACTGATCAGGCTAGTGTTCGCTGATGTCTGTGGTGGCTGTGGAAATTTCTTAAAATAAGACAACAGTGAAGTTTGCCACAGTGAAGTTTGTGGTACCCCAAAATAATTACAATGGTAACATCAAAGATCCCTGATCATAGTTGACCATAACACATATATTAAGAAAGACAAAGTTTGAAATATTGCTCAGATTTCCAAAACGCGATGTGGGTGGGGGCATGAAGTAAGCACCACGCTGTTGGGAAAATGGCACTGACACACTAGCTCCATGAAGGATTGCCACAAACTTTCCATTTGTAAAAAATGCAGTGTCTGCAAAGCTCAATAAAACAAAGTATGCCTGTGTGTATATAAGAGGGGAGACCCTAAAAAAACCCAGAATCATCTTTTGGAAGGTGGGCTTCTTGTAGTAAACTCAGAATTTGTTCCTCTGGAACAAATGGTCAACTAAAATTTTTATCAGGAGGTTTTTGGAAGGTTGCATCACGATTTGTGGAAGAAATGTCCAGAGTTGTGGCAAACAAGTGACTGGCTCTTTCACCATGACATTGTACCTGCCCACACTGCGCTGTGTTCAGCAGTTCTGACCCCCAATGGCATGACCTCCATACCCTACCCTCCCTATTCACCTGATCTCGCCCCAAGCAACTTTGTTTTTGTTTCCCCAGATTAGAAAAAGTCCTGAAAGGGAAACGTTTTGCCAGTGTGGAAGAGGTGAAACAAAAAACGACAGAAGCACTAAAAGGCATCCAAATCGACAAATTCAAAATCTGTTTTATTTGTGAAAAAAGCATTTCAGTAGGTGTATTGTCACACAGAGAGTACTTTAAATGTGACTGAAGTTTAAACATGTAAGAATAAATACACAGTTTTTAATAAATTCCGTTTTCTGGGGGTCCCCCTGGAGTATCTCCCCAAATTTCCAGTTTAGTTGCAGTGGTAGAGGAACAGCCTTGACCACCCCAGGAAGCTCCTTCTGAATTCTTCCCAGGAAGCCTTTGGGAAAGTGCATGTTCCTCAAACTCACATTCCCAAAAGCAGCTTCCAAAGATGTGGATTCTCATGTGCTTCCAGGTCCTTTCCAATTATGAAGTTAGGGATAGCATGTTTCCCTGTCAGCAGGACAAGCTATGTAATTTGTAGGGGAACCAGAGCAAAGTAAAAACGCAGGGCCCTTGTTTAAACTTACTCAGAATTTTTAAACAGCCAAGGGTCCTTTTAAGCAAGGGGCCTACACAATGTCACAGGTCATGTGCCCGGGGAAGATGACCCTACTGGCCTGTGACCAGCACACTCACGCACCATAAATGTTTAGAAAACGTGCAACTCTGGCAGAGAGGGCAAAGCCAGGAATCTCAGGAGCAATGGCTGATGACGCCCTCTTGATGGGGAACTGCAGCCTCTACACTGGGTGGCACCTCCTTGAAGATCTAAAGTAGATCCTCTCTCAGGGTCAGGTCCTCAAGAGGTGGTAATGAGTGTGTGAAATTATCCACACTTTTCAAGTCAGACAGAACACCACCATCACTGCTAACTTAACCAGGTCCCACTTAAACCAAGAAATGAGCATTATTATCGTTTATACCTCCAGCCAGACCAAGGCAAGAAAGAAGAAATCTCAGAGTTTAGGGGGCACGGGGTGGGGGGGTTGTGCCTGCGCACGTGTGATATGTGTGTGTATGTGTGTACGTACACACAAGTGTGCGTTTCCTCCACTCCCTCTGGCTCTTCCCTCCCTTCCTTGAGGAATTCAGCCTGTGGCCACTAGAGGGCTTTTCTTTTCACATGGTAGCTGCCGTGCAGTTTGTTCGGTTTTTTATTTATTCCTACGTGAGCAGACCCACTACACTTCTTGCATATAAACAGTGAAAATTACAATATAAAGGACTTATTATTCCTTCTTTTGGAGTAATCCTGCTGCTGGTCAAAGCCTGGCTCGTCGTGCAAGGGAAAGGAGACATTCTCTGCAGGTAATTCCACTGCTTCAAGGTAAGAGATGTGGGTAGGTTTTATTTTTCATGATCGATGTTCCTCTAAGAGAAAATGCAGTCGTCTCTTTGACAACAGTTTACTTTTAAAGCTTTGGTTTCAATGAGTACTGGAATTGTGAGCTTATATGTGTGTGCGTGGTGGTGTGTAGTAGAAAATCCACCATTGTCAGAACTGCAGGCTGCCCCAAATGCACAGATATGGAATGCTTGCTATTTCCAATGGCTTGATTTGATTTTGAAGGGGGGAAAAAAGCAAACAACAAACCTTGGGTCTCAAGTTGCCTGGGATTACCTTGAAAAGGCTGCATTGTCTTAAGCTTCCTTTAGAAAAACTTCCATTCTTGGTTTCACAAGAAAAAAGTAAGGGAGGGGGATTCTAGTCCTCAGCTAGAGAGAGTGACCATTTTATGAAAGAAACCATTATCTTTTTATTAGGAGTTGGTCAGCGGGTTATAGTTCACTAATCAATCACAATTACTTTTATCAGCTCGTTAATTTCTTCGTCCTAACTACCACGGAGAAAAATTCAGTAAGGTGCCTTGAAGTGATCTGTAGTGCAATGTGAATGAAGTTTGGGCAAGTTACCTGCATTTGGCTGCTAAAGAAAAATGACAATGTTTACTTCCAATAGGAAACACCTTTTTTTCTACCATGGTGTATCTAGTCCACTTTTGTATCAGATCTGTAGGGAGTCACCCCGATGTGACTGATTATTACCAGAAATAAAGTGAGGCACCAGCAGCAGGTTCACATTCAGAAAAGGTTCTTCTCTGTCATTTGAATTTTAAAAACCACCTCTTTGGCATACAAGGAGAGACTGCTGGAATAGCATTAGGCTCCCCTGACATCTGTCCCTTTTTCAGTGGTACCCTGAAATGGCATTTGTGTCCTACTCCCTCCCTCTGTACAAGTTTGAGACCTTGCATCCACATCCACCATGTCTTAACATTTTTAGGAGATTCAAGAATTGAGGCTGGGAGGGGGGTGACGATCAGGGTGCATTTTCCCTGGCAACTCAGACAGCCCTCACATTGACATTGTTCAAACTTTACAGTGTAGGAACTCAAACTCCCAGTCCTGTCGGCAGCCTGGAGAAGCCTGAATACTTCTTGGGGGACAGAGGGGTGGAGGGATCCCCTGTGGTCTGGGCTAGTGAGAATCCCATTGCTTGCATCCCTGGCAACAATTCTGTAATCGACATCTATTTACTCCCTAGGCATGAGGCAACCAGTCACCCATACCCAAGCAGCATGCCAGGTGCCTGGACGGGAAATTGCTTCTTAAAACAGAATACCAGGGAGACTTGAATATTAAATTCCAGAGAGAAATTGTATCTGAGACTCTGGCGCAAACCAGCCGGTGTCACCTCGCTCCAAAAGGGGTGGCTTAAAATGTGGCTAATGAATCACAGCGTGAAGAGACACGGTTTGAAACTAGGTCAAACGTGTAAAAATAAGTACAACCATCGCAGGCACTTGGCTGATGAGGGGGTACTTAACACCTGGAGTGGCAGGGCTTATTTGTTGTATACATCCCTCTCCAGCGGTCCAAGACAATCAATCCTCTTAATTCATTCAGTCCATCTGTACGTAGGGAGGTCTTGCACACCTGGGAGAGACCCGAAGTCTGTGAAGGGAAATAATCAGGGTCTCTTATGTCAAGGGAAAAAAAGAGAAACTCAGTGTTGTGTGATCAAAATTAATTTGCTGGGACACTAGGTTATTGTAGCTAGTGGAGAGTAGCTACCCCCAAATCACTCCACTCTTTTGCATTAAGAAGTCACCATCATCATCATCACCACCATTATCATTATCACCATATTGATGTCAATAACTTTGGGGCACAATATTCAACTTAAAACATATTTAACATCCTCTAATGCGCATACACACACACACACATACACACACAGAGCCAGGACCCCTGCAGTGCCAAGTGAACTGAGGAAGAAGCCATCGGTTTGCCCTACCTTGGGAACCAAACAAAATAGGGGAGGAGGCATGACTGCTGCTCCCCTAGTCACCTAAGATTAGTGGGAGTGATGAGATTGCAGAGGGAGGGAGACAGCCAACTTCGGAAGCTTGCTACCTAAATGCCAACATTACTATGCGATACCAGCTGGTGACACGTTGCTATAGTAACTTCAAATAATGTGCACGACGAAAATAAAATAAAATATAGAAAGCGCCAAGGAGAGGAGATGAAGGAAAGTTTGCATGCCGAGGGAGGCTCACAGGGAGATGAAAAGTTCTTTCTGCGAGTATCCTTTGGAGACAAGGAGTGGCCAAGTGCACGCTCAGGCTGCTCCTCTCTTCACCCCATGTCTGCCATGTGCTTATATAACAGGTTTTATTCTTGGATGAAATTGGTGCTGTCTGTGTGGTGGGCTCAGGACTGGAAGTGGGAGGCTTCGGTAGCAGGAAAAACAGGGACTCTGAAACCCGTTCATCTTAGAGCTGTGTCAGGCAGACCAGAGTTGCAATTTGCTGCAATCTGTGGGGGGAACTAAGGTGTGTAGTCTGTCTTAGCGACCACTAAGTTCTGGGCTCTGTGCTAGGTGCCAGGGATACCACAGTGAGCAGAATGGATAAAGTAAGTCATGCTTCAAAAGGTTTCCAGGGCTCTTTCAGGGTTGGAGTGCATGAGAGCAAGGGCCTAGGATTCAGAAAATCTGAGATCAAATCTCAGCTCTACCTCTTACTAGTCTTGTGACCTTGAGAAGGGTCTTGTGCCATAGTTACCTCATTCGTAAAAGGAGATAAAAATGTCTTACTTCATAGGGTTCTGATGAGGAGTACATCAATTTTTGTAAAGAACTTAGAATGTAGCAAGCCCTTAACACACATCAGCTATTATTAGTGTTGTTTTCTTGCTGACTCTGATCCAGAGAAACTATGCAGATCAGCTCATTGAAATTCCTGACCTGGACAGAGGAAATGATGACTCCGCCTACCCGTGACTATCTATGGACACATCAAGTACTCCCAATCACAGCTTGGGACAAACAGCTAAGTGCCTTTGACCCTGAACATGCCTTTGGTTAGCAACACACTTAAAGTGCAGCTGCTTAGTAAGTCCAGTGTGCACCTCCCGGAGCAAAGCATGCTGGAAGAGTTCTTTGATTCAGGGACATTTGCTGGCAGGTAGGAAAAGTGACAACAGTGTCCAAATTGTTCAAAAGCATGAAATATAACTGTCTTCATCAAAAACTGAGTCCCCCAGCTGTTTGGCTTTAGGGGGTGTCTGTGTGTGCAGTGACATTCTTTGGCTACCCAGGGGATCCTGCTATGAGACAGAGTAAACCAAGTTCCCGCCCTTCACGGAGAAGCCTCTTGATGGGCAGAGACCCAGGAGGTCCATGTGGTCTGCTACATGTCAAAGGCACAACATCACAGGAAAACAGAAAGGTGTCACTTGGATGTTGTACACTCTGGCTGCGCCCTGACAGCTTCCATCTGTACAACATGGCAACTCTAGTCGCGTTAGCCATGTGTACCCCAGCCTGACACCGTGGGCACTGATGACAGATCAGCTCTCAAGCACAAACTAGGGCCAGAACTGCAGGCTGCCTTGCATCAAGGCTCAAAGAGGAGCCTGGATTCATTATGTACTCATTTGAATCTAACACCTTTGGATCCTGATTGGAGCTTGTGCTTATAGCTCTGTGCTGTGAGATCACTTCAATCTTCTGAAGACTATCATGGGATGTTTAATCACAATGGGAAGTGAAAGGAAAGAAAATCCCATTCATTCATTTCTTTTGCCCAGGACCCTACATTCATCATCTCACTGAATCCTCTCAATATTCTCATGAGGTCAGCTTTGTGCCCATTTTACAGATGAGGAAAGAGAGATGCATGGAGGTCAGGTAGCTTGCCTAGACAGACCTTTAGTGTATGATGGCACAGGAATTAAAATCTCAGCCTTCTGACTCTAAGGCCTATGTTCTTTTCAAAAGCACACCATGTTGCCCATGCCAGCACTGTCATGGGCAGAGATTTTTGTCCTTTTACTAATTGCTGCTTGCCAGAATCTAGAATTGAGCTTGCATACTGTATGGGCTCAATAAGTATTGGTTAGATGGAAAATTGAATTTATTATAGTATTCCCGACTTCTAAAAGAATGTTACAGGGACCCTCCCCCCTCCAAACTTTTTGAAACGTCAGGGTCATATGTTGACTACCTTCGCCTTAGGAGAGACTGAGAATGAAGGAAGTTTTATTCTACCTCTGAGCATACCCTATCTTAAATTATATTCCATCAAGCTGGAGGAAAGGTAATTCTTTCACACATTCCTTAATTCAACAAATATTTCTTGGGCACCTACTATGTGCCAGGCATGATTCTAGGTGCTGGTGATACAGCTGAGAAGGCCAACAAAGTCTCTGTTCTTAAGAAGCTCATATCCCAGTTGGGGAGGGCCAGGGATAGGGGAACATACCTTCAATGATATATAAGTCAGGTCATTTTAGACAATGATGTGTGCTGCTAATGAAATATTACATAGTAATATGTTAGAGATGGAGTGTCTACCTTGCTTTCAACAGAGTGGACAGTGGTGGCCTCTTTGAGAGTTGACATTTGAATAGAAACAGGGATGATGAAAATAGGTCAATCAAAAATCTGGCAGAACAGCAGATGCAAAGCCCCCAATGTGGGTCTGTGCTAGGAGTATCAGAGGAGCTGAAGGGAGGTCACATGATGGGAAGGTATGCATGCGGGAGGGCTCAGTATATGATGAGGTCAGAGAGACCAGCAGCAGCCAGATCCTGTGGGCCCTTGCAGGTCGGGGGGGCAGGAGTTTGCATTTTCTTCTAAGTGCAAAGGGAAGCCATTCTGCATTGTAAGACGCTTGCTCTGGCTGTGGTGGACTGAAAGATCCCCTCTTTAAAGGAACAGTTTCCATGTCTTCCCACACAAGCCTTTCTCCAAGGTGCTGGACTGGAGTTGTTCCCAGGGTCAGGGGTTCGTGAAAAGCACAAACTACGTTTTCAGTATAACTCGTCCTCATTCCTAGTGGTGTCATTACTCTTCAGCAAGCACTTCTGCTAAACGATGATCACATAGCAGAATCTGGCCCACCTTCACTGGGTCAAGGCTCTAGTTTTACATGATTCCATTTGTCATTGAGTTCAGTGGGCTCGGCGCCCTGTTAGCACAGCTGAGTGAACAGAAGTCTGCTCCTAGTGGCTCCCAGGTTCAAGCTAAAGCCATTCAAGTCTGGGAGACCTACCTGAGAAACCCAGGAAAGGGGCCGTCATTCAGGACACCTTAGTGTTTAGCACAACAGAAGATAATTAGCCTATTTCTAACTCTATCTATGAAGGTGTGTCACAAATATAATTGCAGAAAGAACAGGTTCAAAAACAAGGCTGTCTTCTCTATGTAGAGACTAGGACAGGCTTTCACAATTCACATGGACCATCCCAGGAGAGGCTGTGCAGAAATGCCTGTTTTGAGTTGTGGACGATATGGAATATTCCTCAGCTCACATCTCCCTGAGAAAAATCAAAATCAGGAGCATCGCTAGGGTGTGGACCTCTGGATAAGCATCCTAAGAAGTCCTCACCCTCTCCTGCAAACATGTGCATCCAGGTTAAAATGACACACCTTTTCTATGAGAAAAGGTGTCACAAGATGTGAAGTCTCAGACAAGAGGTATTGTAGGTTGAACAACAGTAACTACCAATTAAAGGGCTAAGTATGTGATAGATACCGTGCCAAGTCCTCTATTCCTCCAACTGCAAGGGCTTTTTATAGGGTAGTGGCAAGGGAAGAAAAAACTAGAAGAGAGGCTAGTATTAGTCAGGCATTTATGTGGTAGACATCGCTACAAAGTACATTGATGGTGGCAACAGCCAACAGTTACTGAATACTGATTATGGGCCAAGCACTGCTGTCTGCTTTATCTTATTTAATCCTCCTCCCACTATTCACAGATGTTGGTAATACCATCTGTACTTTGGTGATGAGGAAACCAAGGAGCAGAGAGCTGATACAACTTGCCTAGATCAGCTTGAATACTTTTAAGTTAGAAAGAAAAAAAAGACTATCATTTTGCAAATATGATATAATCTTATAACTAAAATTAAGCGATAGTTCAAAAGATAATGAGCAAAAAGAAAGCGTATAATAGTTTACTTTACCATCCCTCGACTTGCTGAATAAACCTTGAATATTAAAAAATACCATTCTAGACATCTCTTTTGCCTATGCAGAGGTGGAGAAATGGATGATGAATGGATAGACGGATAGATGAGTGGATGGAAGGATGGA